>NC_092860.1:127583113-127610903 GCF_032062135.1 Pyxicephalus adspersus | reverse complement strand
AATGAGCCTTGATTAACATTTGATATGGCATTATATGATCAGTAGAAACAAGAAGTGTTGAGGACACCAACCTATGCTCTTATCATCTGTCAATGTTGTCTTAAAATTTATTTTTGGATATTTAGTCAACACAAGTCTTTTTCTATAGATGAGCTTTAGGATATGCCCATTAGCAATAACAAGTCATTACTTGATTATTATTTTTACCTGGTACACAAACTAATCAAAGAACCCTGCAAAAGCATTCATATCCAGAAGCAGTGGCTTTCAGAGCTCAGTTTAGATTTTATTTGCCAGCAACACTGTTTATTTACAGCATCAAACTGTAGCCAGAATTGCAAAGCCTTATCAAAACTAAAATTCTCATAAGTGATCCACATTGGGATTTGTCTAGAAACAACACAACATGTTTTCAGTATTAGTCAGATACAGCTAGGAATAACCAGGGAATTTGTTTAGTACCAGACATCTACAATAGTCGCAGATGCCATTTTTTTATTGTAAAGCAGTCAGGGATCTCTATGCAAAACTTTTTTAAAGTTTTGCATTGAGTTTCATTTATAAGTCATTATTAAATACAATGTTTGTATGTCTTTTTACTATTTTACTTTACCAATGCCATGTTTACCTCCTGACCTTTCCCCACCAACAATTTGTGTGACAATACTATGTTCAGGGGCTTTGCAAATTAACTTTTTTGAAAGCAACCACATCCCTAGAAAATGGCACCCATGGCATTTATCAAACAGTTATCAAGCAGTGTGCTCTGTTAATGCCTTCCAGATAACTAGCAATTGAACAATGAGGAGGCAGTTTTCCTGTTAACTTTATCAAAGCTTTTATTAAATTTAATTAGTAGAAGACTAAAGCTACATAGACAGTCTAGACAGTGGTGGAGTGTGCAGAACTCTTTGGGCCAGCCCCCCCCCCCCCCTTATGAACTGACGTGAGGTCTCTATTGACTGAGGAAGGCCTGGGGGCCCCTGTGCAGTAGCACAGTTTTCACCTCCCTATCTCCACCCCTTGATGCTAGATAATTTTCACTGGAGAAGCAGTCATGATTGTATCTTGGGTAAATGTGTACAGCACCCCGGTTAATTGATGAATGGCCAGGCAGGGACAACCACCCATCAACCCCCCTCCCACTCCATACAACAGAACAATGCTGTGTGTACAGTGCTCCTTTGTTATTCTGTTACTGGAAACAATCAGCAAAGATCATATCCAGCAACAGAAATCTGATGTCTATCTGATGTCCGCACAGTGCTTTACCTATTTAAGAGACATATGTAAGAAACAATACCTCTTATAATGCAAAATAATATTAATAATACATTTTTTTTTAAAAGCACTTCCAAATTGGATGTACTGTATAAAATTTTGTGGTTTCCCAAAGCAAAAATGTACCCAGCGAGTTTTTATAAATCAGCCTAATGACTAATTGTAGTAAAAAAAAACTTTTTTGGAATATTGGCAACCATGTATTGCTTCTTACAATGCACACAATCAGTGAATGTCCTTGTTTTTAGAAGGGTAATGACTTATTTAATAACCACATAACTAGGAACTCTTTCTATACTTCAGAAGTGTCTCACTTTGGCATACAGCCCTGCATTAATAAATGTAATGCACCAAACACATATTGATTTTTAGAGAACCAAAAAAATGTTGACAGAAAAATGTTATTGTTTCTATCTAGGAAGTATAGCCAGGAGACTCTGATATCTGTATTGCATTTTCATGGGCCATAACATATTAATTATTACTTAACTTAATTGGACAAATATCCTATGGAAGTCTGAAGAATCTCTTTATAAGAAAAATGTTTTAAATGTATTTTAAAATAATATAAATAAATAAATAATAAATCTGAACTCCAGACAAACCATTAAAAATAAACAGATGAAATACACCTAATGAAGCAGTTTTGCCTGGCAAAGGATGTGTTTTTGTGTCAGTTCAATTCTGAGAATTAAATCATTTTTTCATACATCTAAGGCTACGTACACACGTGCAATGGTTCTTGTCCAATAATTGGCTCAGGGCCCTATTTAATGTACAGCGCTGAGTAATATGTTGGCGCTATATAAATCCTGTTTAATAATAATAATATCGGACAGGAATCTGGAGTGTGTACAGTGCTGTCAACCGAACGACGGCTCTGGCGGATCTAAAAAATGAACAAACGTGAGTAATGGAATTGCGCCTTCATTATAGAGCTACATTATGGTGTGTTTTTATATCTGTCTTTATATCTGTTTTTTTATGACTGAATGATTTGAGTAATAGGCTTTTAAATATCTAATCCATTTCCATCCATTTCAGCTCTTTCAGGAAAAAGGTTTTCCTGTTTTCTGCTGAATAGTTCTAATTTCTACCTTGGCATTCATATTATGCATCTGGACGCCTTACTAGGTAAAACCTGGTGGATGCCAGTATTGTCTTTCTGTAAATGCCCCTGAAACTACACATGTTAGAATGTACACCACTGTGTTCAATGATTCACTGAAGACTTCAAAACTACTGCAGCCAAAGACAAGTATAAAGGAAAACTGCCGTACAGAATCCTTTAACAAGAAGCAGGGGTCCTAAACAGAATTACTGAAAGGATTGATAAATCTGGCTTCCTGGGGTTGTATAAAACTCAAATAATATATATGCAATTTTTTCTCATGCATTATTGTTAAAAAGTTATAAAGTATTTATATGTGTTTGATGATAATGTGTCAATATTACAATTGGCTTTACTGTTACATCTAATATTGATTATATTATTTCAATATGATGGTTAACCAAAAAAAAGGATATCAAATAATATTTCTGTTGAGCTGTGTTTTACTGTAATAACACTTTCAGGTTTATTGGATTACAAAACCTTGAAAGTTATAGTAATGACTAAACAAGACAATAGAAGGGAAGCAAAGAATAGTAATTATCAGATTACAAAGAAAGTGTGTAAAGAGAACAGGTGGAAACTATTCTCTATCACACCTTGTGAATGACATCACCTGGGCTCTACAACCAGAGACAGACACAATAAAAAAACTAGTTTTACAGGTCAGTCTCAGTTATTTTGTGCACAGACTGCTTGGGAATACTCCTACATAAAGTGTTGATTCAATTATTTTAGGATTATTATTCTGAAAAGGGGCAAAGTTTAAATTTGGAAACATCATCTTGGTATTCACCTTCGTTTCAGATTACAGGTGTTATATTTATGTGACCTCTTCCTTAGAGGGAAACTATCTTTATAAAGGTCTTTACCAGCTTCACATAACCTAATGCTAAGCAATAATTGCCAGGTGACCACTTTAACTTGTAAAGCTTTGTTTTCCACTGAAAGGGGTGTGGGAAATTGTGTATTCACCAAATCAAAGGATATTAACATAAAGCATCTTTAAAAGCCAATATCAGTGGGGAGAGTAAAGATAAAAGCATTCACCGTGCTTCCAACTAATATTAGATATATTAGATTCATTAATTTAGTATACATTGAGAAGTATGTTTATATAAAGTTCACAGGATTCTCAGCTTCTTTACAAAAAGAAGATAATAAACCTGAAACAAACCCTAAACATCAGAATAGGTAGTGTGTAATAGTCATAAAGTTTATGTTGATAGATATACCAAAAGAAAAAAAAAAACTACAATTTTGACATTTTTCTGACTTTACTTTCAAAATGAGTAAAATAGGAAACACTTTGCTTCAGTAATATCTAGGTATAATCCTAAAATCATCGGCATTTGGAATGGAAAGTAAATTCAGCATTGAGTTGCAGTTACAAATCTATTAGAAGGCACAGACATTCTACAGTAGAAAAATCTATAATGGGTCCATATGCAAAGAGATGCTGAAGGCAACACTAACAAAGCTACTCAGTGTGTAAAGGAACAATGTCCCCAGTAGGTGCATAGCATCACAAATGACTTTAGACAAAATGCCCTTGGCAAATACGACTACCTGGGCAATTTTGACAATTTGGGAAAATAATGACTCCTGGATGAGTTTCACAGGCTTGAAATTTTACAGAAATGTGCTCCAGCCTATTTCAGGGAAATACCTAATGCCTGGAAAGTGTCCAGAATTGAAAAAAACTACACAGAGGTGCCCCTATCATTAAAACCAGACCTTTATTAGGCTTGGGACCTTTCTAAATAAAACATGGGTTTGTGCCTTCTGCTATCAATGAAAGGTTTTATGGAATCTGTCTTGCCAAAAAAGGAACAAGGTATAAAAATTGTGTAGCGACACCAACCCTTGCCTGCCTATGTCAGTGTTGGGGGAAAGGCCTTCATCCACACAATATGACCCCAGTGTTGTGGTAGACTGTAAGTGGGTGTTTATTGGAATCTGGAAGTCCCCTTTATTAATAAGGACCCAGATATCCACCACTCAATCAGGGTAATAAGTACAAGAGTACATAGTACTTATTCCCAGAAGGGGTTAATTCGGCCCTAGAAATATTGACACAACACAAAGCAAAATGTATTTGTTCTTTTTTTAACTAATAATTATCTTAGGGTCCAGTCATAATAGGAGATTCCACAAAGATTCAGAGACCTGCTGCTGGATTGGCTAAACATAATGACAACCGGGCTGAGCTCCTGTCATTTTGTTCAGCAGGACAGCCGACTGCCCCATTGCTGGACTGGCTGAATGCAATACCAAAAGCTCTGCCCAGCTGGACTGAATTCTGCATAGTTTACCTGTATTAAGTCCATGCAGCCAGAAGTGGTTAGATAGTCTAAGGATCTGATATTTGGACATTTCTGGATTTTGCAAAGGCAAATATTAGGTACAGTGTGACTGTATTAAAAACCTGATCACTTTTAGAAAGTTTAATGCAGTATCCAGGGGAGGTTTGCCATCTTGGTCACCTCTACAGGCTTGAATTGACTTGAATTGAAGCCACTTTCCTAGAAATGCTTGTGTGAGTGGTTTTATGTGTTTGCAAGCAGATTTTGGCTGCTCTTCCCAGCTATGTAAAAAGTGTGTGCTGTTGTTCTTTCTAGAGCTGATTTATTCCTTTCTTGTATTGGGTTAAGGGTACTATGTGTCCTGTACTCATTCCCAAGGGTAAAAAGGGGATCTTGATAGCAAAAGGTGGGCCCTTGCCAGCGGAATGGTACCTTACTGGTTTGCTAACATTGCCTATAGGGAAAATGGTTCTGGGTGCAAGATTTTGCATTTACCCAGCAACAGATTTTGTTCAGCCAATCTGGTATCCAGGTATCCCTGCAAGACACAAGGAACTGAAAACTGCTTCTGCTATCTAATTCTTCATGATGAAATGTCCAGATCTGCCTTCATTATCCTTTTTTTTATAACCCAGAACAATCATGTACATATCAGATGTATATGATTATTCCACATCAGTGAATTACCAGTGAAGGGTGGGGAAGCCTTTAGGTCTGGGATCTGTCCCATCTTGTGCCTCTTTAAAAAAGCAGTGGCACACTAAAGTGCTGACCCATGTTATTCTTTTCTGAGTGTTGCTGTGCAGGGGAATTCCAAAAAACTAATCTGAAGGGATTCAGACACTTATGACAGCTATATATAAACTACCTCTTTTTTTTAATTAATACATAACTGGATAAAATAATGTTTTATTATTTGTGTTTGAATTAATGCGTGCTGACAGCTTTATATCACAACAGCATTATAAAATGGATCAGCTAAGCACCACATTCCTCCTGCTCAGGCCAATGCAAATTATTTCAATCCTTGTCACATGCCAATTCCAGGGTGTAGCAAAGATAGCAAACCACTAACCAAAAAAAATATTTATAATGTTTATATATAATATAAGATGGCCTGAGTGTGCCAAGATTCTATTAAGCTTGATTGCGTTTTAGGATTTCAAGTGCAAAAGATTAAATCTACATGCAAAATTTGTTTTAAAAACTTTAATATCATAGGATACCATGCGGAGTTCTTATATAACTGCTGTAGCATTTTATTATTATTATTATTATTTTTAAACAGGATTTATATAGCGCCAACATATTACGCAGCGCTGTACATTAAATAGGGATTGCAAATGACAGACTAATACAGACAGTGATACAGGAGGAGAGGACCCTGCCCCGAAGAGCTTACAATCTAGTAGGTGGGGGAATTTCACACACAAAAGGATGGGAGATATGTAGTGTGGGAAGTAGTGATGGTTTCAAATGACAGAAGAAGCCGGGTAGGCAAGTTTGAAAAAATGGGTTTTGAGTGCTCTTTTAAATGAGCAGAAAGTAGGAGCAAGCCGAATAGGACGAGGAAGACCATTCCAGAGAGTTGGAGCAGCTCTAGAGAAGTCTTGTATCCGTGCGTGTGATGAGGTTATGAGTGAGGAAGTCATTAGTAGGTCATTGGAGGAGCGGAGAGAGCGGCAGGGGGAGTATTTTTTAACCATGTCAGAGATGTAAGTGGGACAATAACTGTGTAGGGATTTGAAGGCAAAGCACAGGAGCTTAAATTTGATTCTAAGGTGAAAAATAAGGAGTTCTTATATAACTGCTGTAGCATGCAGACCAAGGGACAAACTGACTTGTTACATAAACTTACTGTAAATAAATCCTACCACAAATAGTGGGGTTGGAACAACTAAAACATTGGCTATATAAATCTGCCTTATCTGTTCTTATATATTTGTGTGACAATAATGCAATATATTTGTTTTATTTCCTGTTTGCTCTTTCCTTTATTTCTGCTGAAATAACAAAAAAAAAAATGTATGTAATTTTACTTGTGTAAACTATTGTTATTCCCACTCACTATGTAATGAGGATAAGGAAAAGCATACATGTTAGGCAGCCTGGGTGACATCCATGGTTTCCTTCAATAAAGGAGTGAGTATAGTCACCCAGGCACAGAAAGTGTGGTGTGTGAGATTACTGTAGAAAAATAAAAGAGAAAAAAGTCTGAAAAAAAGGAAAATTATTGTAATCACCATATTTGGAAATGGTAAGCTGCATTATGTTATATTTTGGGGTTTAGATAGGCTTTATTTTTTTTCTCCATCCCTCCAGAATGCAGAGTGCTGTGCAGAAAAGGTATTTTCTTCCCTATTTCAGTGATGTTCACAGTGCAGCCTCCCTGGCTGGTCCCTTTTCTTAGCATGCACGTCACGGCCCAATTCATTCCTATAATAGAGAAAAATTCCAAGCAGGAATTTACCATGGCAAGCTGTTCTCAGAAGCGTTGGGTAATTGGTTGAAGGGAACTTGTACTTTAAGGTATACTTATGTAACATTAAAATTAGAACCTTAAAATGCATGTAGGTAGTAAACCGGTTGGCCCAGTGCTAGAGCTGTATAGTGTTATAGACAAGTCACCCATCACACTCTGTAAAATCTGTTGCCCTAATCTGACTGCTAAAAATGTAAATCTGTAATCTAGTTATGCTACAGTTTATCGCTCAGACAGATGAGAAGTTGCATTGCACAGAATCATATGACAAGGGAGAAGTTTTACAGTAAGTACCATACATAATAAACACATAATATGCAAAAACTTAAAAAAAAATCAGAGCTGCTTTGTTTTACACTTAATATTTATAGAATATTTTACAGTATGTAATTTGCAAGCAAAGAAAAATGGAACCTTTCTCACTGATAACAGTACATCCAGCATGTACCGGGGTATTTGTTGTACAGTGCTGCATTATATGTAGGAGCTTTCTAAATAAACAATGTTAATACATGTCCATTTGCTGGTTTCAGGAAGATTAAAAAAAAAAACTAAAACCTCCCTTTTAAATGTTTCTGCTTCAGTTTAAAAAAGTATCTATTTACTTTACTGTAAATGGATCTGGAAATAAAGTAAAAGTTTTGTAAAATGTTCTAACTTATAACTTTTGTTGAAAAGTATCTTTTTTTTTTTTATGTTGTGATCCTCAGAAAATGATAATTGCATTTTTTCTGAATTCCTGATGCAGTATGCAGCAAATGTCAATGCTAAATGCATTGTGCTGTTGAATGATTCCAATGGTTGAATGAGTCCAATGTACCAGCTGGTGCGCCACAACATGCATGCATTATAGTGCACTACAATACACTTATGTAAACCACCTTGTGCATCGTGGAGCACTACATTGAAAACAAAGGCACATTCCATATGGACAAAGTCAAAAATGCTGGTAAGTAGTAATAACTAGTATTTTAGTTACTTCCTTGCAGTGTATTTCATCTCCATAAATATTGACTTGAAATGTGCCTCTTAACTGCTGAAATTTGACTGAGAGTAGTTTTCCTAGAACAGTCCTCTCTCTCTATGTAGGGTATAACCCACTCTTCTGGAAGTGTTGATTACTATCTGTGCTAATCCAGCATCACTGCCCCTCCCTATATGACATAATGAATCTTCAGGGGTGGGAGGGGTGACAAGGGAAATGCTACTGATGTCACTTGAGTGACAGCTCCTAATCTGCTGCAGCTGTTATTGTCAAAACTAAGATAGGAATGCACAGCAACAGTTTCGGAGCAATGCACAGCAGCAGTTTTTGAATGTCTACATAATAAAGACTTTCCCTGGTAAATATCATGCCTAAAATATGTTAAATGCACACATGATCAAGGGCTGTAAAAAAAAATTGGACTAGGTCTGTTTAATGAAATATAGTGCACTGCCAGTCTATTCAAAACCAACAGTCTTAAAGAGGACCTATATTAGAAAATGTATTTTTTTATTTCTTTTAAATACTTTTTTTAGTTTGAAGGGGCGGACCTTTCCCCTTCCATGTGCGGTAAAGACTGAATGAGAAACCCGGAGCCAAGCTTGCATGTGCAGAAGGAGCTTTCCCGCCAAGTAAAAGAAAAGATTGCGTGCATGTGCAGTGCGGGATTGGTTGATGTCATTAGAAGATGGACAAAGACAGCAGAACATGCCCGGTGTCCAGTCCATGCCAGGAAGAAAAAGGAAGACAGGACAGCACAGGACCTGGACTAGGACTAGGATCGCGGAGGGGCTTTCTACCTAAAAATTCTGCTTTAACACTGTGTGCCTTAAGGCATAAAACCATGCGGTAATGTATTTATGTTAATGCAACAAAAAAGGCTCAATTTTTAAAACAGGGAATCTGACACTCCCTCGTGGTATTCAAATTCTATCATTGATACACATGAACCTGGAAGATTCCCACGAGGGAGTTGTTAAGGGAATGTCAGATTCCCTCTTTTATAAATAGAGCCCATAGTGTGAATTAGTCCAGAGGAAAATCAGAACTTCTAATTCCTATACTTGTTACAGATCAGGCACTCAAAAAATAATAAAGCTTTTGTATCTATTCACCTTACAGGAAAATGCCTTTAAAACCGGAGTTGACCATTAGCAACCTACATCTTGTCTCAGTGCGGGTTCCCATTATTATGTTATCCGTATTATCCATAAATATTTCCCTGTGTAAAAACAACGTCCGCACCCGCCACTTACTAAATTTCCCCTGTCCATGCTTATATTATGACTGCCAAAAGGAGATCAGCCAACATTCCTAGCCTCATACACAGTGTTCAAGTAAAGTGAGGACAGTCAGTTGTCACTAATTCTCCTTTTTTTTATATCAATAAATAAAATATTTTTCCATTCCGGTTATTTACATATAAATTGGTAAAATGGGTAGGTAACTTGTCTACCCATCTTCTTCTGTCTTTTGAAACCGTCACTACTTCCCATGACTACTTTTCCCCCCTCCTATTGTGTGTTAATTCCCCCACCTCCTAGATTGTAAGCTCTTCGGGGCAGGGTCCTCTCCTCCTCCTGTGTCACTGTCTGTATTCGTCTGTCATTTGCAACCCCTATTTAATGTACAGCGCTGCATATTATGTTGGCGAAATATAAATACTGTTCATTATTATTAATATTAAAAATAAAAATAGTTAATAAATGCTATTCAGTAAACATTTTCCTTACACTTTATCAAGAGGTTTATCCCTGTGTGTTAATTCTATTTCAAATAGAACTCCCTCCAATTACAAAAAGCAGTATATGCTGCAGCACTTACTGTAATTGCCAGTGCCGGGTTTACACTTGTGTGATGTGATAACACTTGTGTCATAGCATTGGTGCTCTATGGTGCCACATTCTGCAGTCATTCATTCTTTATAGCATCCCAATACACATTGCTAGCTGACCTGCGGTATACAGTATTGCAGAGAATATAAATATGAAAAGTGCATGTACTTTCTTTTGTGTGCTGCTGCGCAATGGGAAGCCCATGCAAATAATGGTCTGTGACCTCATTGTACAGCAGAACCAAGTGCAACACAACTTTCCAGCCATCCTATCATAGGTATATAGATGTAAACCTGGGATCAAAATCACACAAATATCTGTTGACCCTGCCAATAAAGTCTAGCTGTTGTAGCTTCCTATACAACAAGCGTGTTGCACTACTCCTAAATTCAGAGCCTTCCACACTTATTCTCATTGCTGAGTCACAAGCCAGAACCTACACACAACTATTCTCATTGCCCATTGCTTTCTGGATTGGCAGCACAGCCCATGTTACTGAAACTCCCCCACTATGAGCTGCAGTGTCTTTTAGGGGGGAGCAAGTGAGACACAAACAAAGAAGGATTAGGTTAATTCATAGGAGGTACATGAAGTACTTGTAGTACATAGTACAAAGACAAGGATCTTTATTTGTACTCTAGATTGTTTTTTTAATAGTTATGATAAAAATGTCAGTGATGTTCTAGCAGCATGCTCTGATAATATTGCAGGGTGTGCTAATGTATTTTTGAGCATGACTCAATGTACTGAATGGAGTCAATGGGGCAAGAGGACTATAAAACATGAATAACTGGTAAGAACAAAGGTCACCAGATACTGGTAATATCACACATTCATGCTTTTGCCTGTCAACCAAGCACAAAACATTTTCACTCCTTTTGAAATATTTACCAGGACAGATATGCTAATGAAAGTTATATTCATGTTTTCACAGTTTTGCCCTAAAATAGGACTATCTAGAGTATAATCTTATAGTGCACTTATATCCCAACATGTTTTTGTTTTTTTAATTATAGATAGAGCAGGGAGGACAACCCCCTTTTATACAATTGTTACTGGATCAAACTTTTAGATTTCCCACTACTTTGTATAGGTAACAATGACCAACAAGACAAAGAGCAAAGGTTATTTATTTATGGGGGAAGTAATACAAACTTTGTAGGTGTTCTTTTCGTTCTTTCTCCAAAACTCAAATAAAAGCTTAGATTTACAATGCATTTGAACAGCATATGGAATGCTCACTAAATGCTTTACTTAATCTTTGAAATGCAATCCAATATATATAACATATTTACTTGGTACAAATAATCATGTTACATAGAAGCCCCTGCAGATGGTATGGGGCCTGGACCCAAATTTCACCCAGCTTTCTCAGTGTAATCTGCAGGGCAGGGCTGTTAGTTTGACATCTAAAATACATTTTTGTTGTCTTTTTCAAAGTTGCTTTTTAACCTCAGTTAGGTTATCTCTAAATAAACCTTATTAACTATGCCTCCCCCTTTTCTGTTTATTTATATTTTGCCGTTTATATATATATATATATATATAAACTGCAAAAAAAATATATATATATATATATATATTTATATATTTAAAAATACTTTTTATGATTTTACTAAATTTATAAGTGCCTCATTCAGAAAATACACAGGCTACTACAAGCCACTAATATTTATAAATACACTTTTAATATACTGTAGTGTACAGGGCATCAGTGAGAAATAGGCTTTTTATTAAACAAATAAAGAATGAAAGAAAAAAAAAGGCTTTTATGGGATAGCAGACTTAGCTAAACATAGCTTAACTAAACTAGTGACGAGCAAGCATAAATAGATAAAATCACAATTCAATTAAGTACACAATATTTATCCAGAGGATCATGAAAATCTTTGGGAAATTAATGTTTTCTCTTTAACCCAACACGTTTTGTCTGGTTTCCTCAGGGGGGTAGAGACTTAATTGGAAATCCAGGATGAGCCCAAGAATAGAGGTCTTGAAGACTAGAAAATGTAGTCGAATGAGAAGTTGGAATTAGGGATTCCAGTAAACTAATATGGTCAACCCAAGGTATTCCGAGTGCTGTGTATGGTACCAAAGGTGTATATAATGTTGAAGAGTGAAATCCCAAAAAGTCGATAGTCAGCAATATTTATAAGGTATGTATTTGGAAATGTGTAGTCTGGCAGAGAATGTATGTTAACTTTAAACTTTTTACATTCTTTAATCATCTGTTTCATGATACACTAAGGCTTGGCAACTATGTTTGGCAATAGAAAAAAGTTTTTGGGTTCTTTTGAGTTATATGGACTTTTTATTAGACAGGTGCTGTAACAATTTTATAGAAAGCAGAGAAGGCAATCAAGTGTCGGTGTAAAGGTTTGGAAATTTGTCTGTTGTGTTTTTTTACTGGTCACTATTCATTGATTTGAACATAATTCCAAAAAACTTTCTAAGCTTCTTTTTTTCTGACATGGTGAGCATGTTCCTGGCCCATGTGTATCAATGGCAGTAATTGATTTTCATTATTATTTTACTATTATTATTATTACTAATAGTAAACAGGATTTATATAGCGCCAACATATTACGCAGCACTGTACATTAAATAGGGGTTGCAAATGACAGACAGATACAAAGAGTGACACAGGAGGAGAGAAGACCCTGCCCCGAAGAGCTTACAATCTAGTAGGAAAAAGTTTGAGGAAAAGTCAGATTCCCTTTTTTATCAACAGGGTCCGAGGAGTTTGGAAGCATTTGGAGTGTAGTTAAAAATGTCTGCTGTTGATGATCTGTGTTTTAGTGGAATGGTTAACACAGCTAACTGCATCAAATATTCCTATCCAAGCACTTGCTCCACATTAGGCATTTATTAGTTGGTAGTATGACAGCATTGTGGCAACACCCATATGAGCTGGCTCTAATTGTCTCTATTTTTTGGTTATGAAGGCATGTTCCAGCATTATGCCTAGGCATTGAGAGGGATTGGAGGGGGATTGTAGCATTTTAACTCTTCCCTTTCTCTATAAAAAACAGGAAAAAATACATTTGTGAAGTACATACTCTTTACATATATATTAAGCTAATCAAGGTCACAATTTAGTTTAAAAACAGCTAAAATGTGCTCTTTTATTAGGATATAGGGCGTGATTTAATAAAGCCTTCCAAGGCTGGAGAGGATACACTTTCATCAGTGAAGCTGAGTGATCCAGCAAACATGGAATGGATCTGGTCCATAATGCAAAACATTTTATAGCAAATAGCAAATGACTTTGAAAAAGGCAATTCCAGGTTTGCTGGATCACCCAGCCTCACTGATGAAAGTGTATCCAATCCAGCCCTGGAGAGCTTTAATAAATCAGGCCCCATAATGTGAATGTTGATGAATGTGATGAATGCTGCCATCTAGTGCACCGTGTGTGAAACTCATGCATCACTTACAGCATGTTTGAAACAAAATATCTATGGGTGATTTTTACTGAAAACAAAATATGTACCGGTATTCATCCTAAATAGGATTTAATTATTAAATAGGTACTGTGCTCACTGAATTCTCAAAGAACCTGAAATGCTTAAAATGCTTCTATAAACCTGTATGAAATAGCAAGGCAATAAATGTGTGTGTACCTTTGAGCAGACCCGCAGAAAGAACCCTGGGCATTCTGATATTAAAATGTTTACTTTCTTTGAGAATATCAAGGGCTGGTCCATCCCATCACCTTCAAATACCTCTAATAAATATTGATTTTCAAACTGATAGGCAGCCTTTTTCCACAATAGGCTATGCAGGAGGGAAGGCCAACACTTAAACAGGGAATAAACTATTTGTGGAAATTACAATTTGTTTGAAATGTATCCAGTATTCTTTAAGTAAAGGTTTCAATGAGCAAACTAAGTTGTGCATCCTCCAAAGGACCATATAACAGATCCTTTAATTTATGTAGTGGGGGCTCACTTCCCTACACCCTACAAGAAGACGCACCTAATAATTTAAGCAGGTATCCCATCGTCCAAAGCATATGGTCTATTACAGGGGACGGCAAACTCCGGGCTTTAGGCCAGATACGGCCTAGCCGGTAGTTTGTTCCGGCCTAACATCCCCTGGCTGATCCGACCTAATGCGCAACCCGCAGCTCTGGAGCCGGATCTGCCCGGGGGCGTTAGGAACTACCGGAGTCCGAGCTCCGGAGCCGCCTCCTTGCTCTCGCTCTCCTATTTACAGCAGCTGGCTTTGATATTTCGCCGGGCAGTAATTGAGGAAGGCTCCCTGAAGGGGAGTGCATACAGAGGAGAAGGATTTCACTTTTGAGTGCGTTACCTGGTGGTGGGCGAGCCATTAGGGGGGACTCAGAGTCCGGCCTAGTGTACTTCCGCCCACCCCTGAAATGGCGTAGTGGCCATAAAAGTTTGCCGACCCCTGGTCTATTAGGATAGTAACATATATTTTAAGATTATTGCTATCCTGATAAGGAAATACAGTTTTTTACTAGAACAATCCTCACAGAAGTGAAAAAGTGCTGTGAATAGGAAAAATGGAAGGATTACTTGCTTGATGACTCCACAAGAAGTCTATACAGACCTTTCTGCTGCCTCCACAGAACAAAAAATGACAGCATAATTGTTATATTGGGCATGCTGTTAGCTAAGCAGGTTCCCCCATCCCTATATGACCACACAATAGCTTCCAAG
Organism: Pyxicephalus adspersus; assembly: GCF_032062135.1. Classification (NCBI taxonomy): domain Eukaryota; kingdom Metazoa; phylum Chordata; class Amphibia; order Anura; family Pyxicephalidae; genus Pyxicephalus; species Pyxicephalus adspersus. Next base: position 127,596,218 of record NC_092860.1, on the reverse strand, counting down.
CCTGTGTTCTACTATAGGAAGTAGGATTAATCATCACATACTCCCATATATTCGGACATAATGGAATTTTCTCCATTGGTGGATCGAGGTATCAGGAGGATGTAAAGTATTATCCTAGCATCTCATATCAAGTAAACATATCTATAAATCTGTCCAGCCACTTTACTGATTGATAGATACACATCTGCCAGAAAACACAGCCAGGGCAGTGTCACATTCCTACTCACAGCAATCTCCCCTGTAGTAGAATTCTCTGATGGATTATCAACTCATGATTAAAGAAAGTCAATGAGACGCAGATAATTTGATGTTTAAAGAAATCACATCAAATTTTATTTATACACTGCATGTGATGTGCATAAAAGTCGAATGGTCTGTCCCCATCTCTACAATGTTTAGGCACATCAATCATGCAATCACAAATGTGCTTTTCTATACTTAAGAAACTTTAAAAAAAAAAAAAAGGCCGCTGCATCACACAGACACCTTTTTAAATATTATTATTATTATCATTATTATTAATAATAATAATAATAATAATAATATTATTGATAATAATACCAATAATAATAATAAAATTGATCAGCACAATCCCAAAGCGCCCTCTGCAGCTCCTCCTGCCTTCTCCCATTTCACCACCAGGTGTCAGGGCTGTACGGAAGTAGACAGAGGCGAGCCCCTTCACGTCAGCGGTCACATGATCCGCCGACGTCATCCCCTGTCTCCTCCGTGGTGACAGAGAGCGGTCCTGTCAGTGAGAGGCGGAGACATGGCTGACCGGGAGGACGCGAAGGTGTACCAGGCTGCCGAGGACTGGCTGAAATGGGACAAGGTGAGACAAGTGCTCCCAGATATATAACATATGACAGCCGGGGCACCAGAAGATAGAACCTTCCATTCATTTCCAGGACCTTCCCTGAGGTATCTGTGGGGAGCAGTGGCTGCAGGACCCTGTCATAGAGTCATACAGGCCCGGGGCATGCTGGGAGATGTAGTACTGGGGAGCTGTATACAGAAAACATCAGGGCCTATTGTGCTGTATCTATAGTAACCCATTCATTGCATTTGGCTGCACAATACCGACAGACACTTTTTTGTCACTATCCCCTGAATGCCTCCCCTGTGATGTGTGTATCCTGCTGGGATGACATTCATCCAATTTACTGTGTAAATAATAAAGCAGTAATGTAAAATAAAAACCTGAAAGAGGTTCTTGAGGTTCGAAGCCAAAAATCAATGTCTGAAGTTATGTTTATTGCAGTGTGATTTTCCTATTCTGAAAATAAAGAGATGACATACCAGGGTGAGCATTTGTGTTGCTTTGTCCCTGGTTGACTCGTTTAGATCCCGCAGCCACCTTGTCTCTTTGCTGTGAATTTCTAACAATGATTTGCAGTAAAGTTAGTGCTGAGCTGATATTTCTTCTATCAGGCACCCTGACACCATTGCATGGCAGAGATTAGTATGGACTTTATCTACCTTCGTTTATAGGGGAACCTCTGAAATAACTTTTTCATGTTGTGGGAATCCCTTCTATAATTACTATATCCACAGCTCACAGTACATGGTGTAGTCTGGTGGTCAGTAGGAAAAATGTCTTATACACTGCTGGCTGGTGGGAAGAATTTCATTGATATAGATAGCCAAAAAAATTATTTGTGTCACTTATACTGATCTGATGGTCACAAATTGCTAATTGCTCAAGGAACCCCCAGCAATCTCTGGAGTAACCCTGGTTAGGGGACTGAATTATCAGATTGCTATCTACGTTGTATTTGTGCACATATGATGAATAGTGGAATAGTCGGTGGTATTTTTCATGCTGGTTTGTGTATACTTTGCAGCTTGTGATTCCCAATGAATGAACAGTCCCTTCCCCGGCCTCCCTGGCCTCTCTCATTGATTGATGTCAGTGAAATGTCCTTGGAAAAAAAGGAAACCCTTAAAGTAAACAAAGAATAATTCATTACATAGGAGATGCACTGGCAGCGTATTGATGTTGTGATAGAGTTGTGTGCTGCCCCGTGTGTAAATAATGGTGATATCAGGAATCCAACTAGTCATAATAATGCCCTATACTCTGGGATTTAATAAGATAACCTTGGCAGCTCTGTGTTTTTATTAGGAGACCATTTCTGTGTTGTCTGCCGGGTCCAGGGAAAGGTGGAACAGATCAACAAGAGTGGGAGTAGATACATTTTTCTGATGGGAAAACCTGAAACTAACAAGAGAATATCTCTTCCATGTCTCCAAGAGATGGGATTTCATGATTTCACTTAAAGGGACCATTGCTAAAGCCACCCAAGTTCTTGTGTTAATTTCTTCTTAGGGCCCGGGGCTGTCTACACTGCATTTTTGTTGGAAGGGATTTCAGTGCTTCAACATAAAGGACGTCAAACTTTATCTAATGGCTCCCACCATGCTGTATGTAAAAGTGTTGCTTTGGAACCTTGTGCTAGCACATGTACCATTGCAACATTATTTTATATTACGTAACACGGTCCAGGTTTACTGTAAATTGTTTTAGAACTTCAAGCAGTTGTAAAATATATTTCTAATGTACAATGATGAATGGCAATTTGTTGATATGTGTAAAGTCGCATTTTGTTGTATTACTTTGCAGCACACATTGAACCCTACCTGCAGTGTCAGCTAAACGCTGCTATTTCTATGGTTACATTAATTTTCATGCCTGTTTCTGTGCAGAATCCCAAAACCCTAGACCTGATCAAACATCTGGTGTCAGAAAAGAACACTGAAGAGCTGAAGAAATGTTTTGGTGCTCGGATGGAGTTTGGTACTGCGGGGCTGCGAGCGGCAATGGGCCCCGGTGTTTCTCAGATGAATGACCTGACCATTATCCAGACAACTCAGGTATTTATCTGCCTAATAAATGTACTGTTGTACTATTTAACCTTTATTATTATGGAGAAAAATATGTAATTTGTTCTGTACTAAACCTGATTATCTATTCCTGATTGTACTAATGGAAAATTACATATGCACACTTCATATGCACAACTGCATTAATACATAACCTGCTCTTCTAAACATACAGATACACACAGATGCACCTAGCTTAATGATCAGGCTCCGTTTTGAAAAAAAGGGTGTTGCATTTAAAAAAAAATTACAATTTTTACTTTGAATAAAATGGTTGTCTACCCTTTTTTGTAAAGTAAAAATATTGAATTTAGGTCCACTTTAAGCAAAGTCATTGTTAAGCGAGGAGCATAGGATAAACCCGGTCTCGAGCACTGCAATGCCTGACAGTCTGCAGACCGGGAATCATGGAGGATCGCGGAGGAGGAAGACAGAGAGATCCCAGAAACCTAAAGAGGAGACACCGCATGAATGTACATTGTACTGAATAATATTATTGTGCGAACAAGCCATTATCCTAGCTCTAACTAATTTTATGGTTTCAGCATTTTCAAGGTCATTAAGGGGCAACAAGGGTGCAAATTTAGGAGTTCTAACCTTACTCAGACTTTCCTCATCTCCATTTTTCTAGTGTCCTAGAGTCCAGCTGTTATTTTTCAAAGAAGGCCATTATTACTTTTTCTTAGTAAAAGTATTTTCTCTTTACAAATGTTCTCATACTTTTCCATGGTGGTCTTTGGACAGCATTAAAATATCAACCTTGTGCGATTCTTCGTGATCCGTCAGTCAGTTTACTCATCTTTAGTGTTGAAAGAGAATCTCTAATTCTTTGCTGAGCACATTTTTTCATAGATGTTGAAGAAAGATAATTTAGATTTATTGGCACCAGATGTTTTATTAGTCTTTAAAGGAAATCGGGCCATAGTAATTGCAATGTATTTTACGTTATCTATATTTTGCTCAGTTTGCCAAAAAACTGCCTTACAGAGCACTGGGGGGGGGGGGGGGGAAACCCTTTTTATTGGATGTTAACTAGTTTTTTAAACTGGTGCAAAGGCCACACACTTCAGGCCAGATTTTTTTGACTTTTTAACATTGGGGATCCCTTGAAATAACTTTCAGTTGTTAAGGAACTCCTTCTATAATCACTACGTCCACAGCTCACAGTATGATAGCATGGGGGTCAGTATAAAGAATGTCAGCCTTAGGGATAGCCAAAAAAAATCACTAGTGTCACTGCCTGAGAAACACTGCTTTAGGATATGTTCAGACTGGTGGTGAGGTTGTGGTGTAGTTAGCGTTTTCTCATACCCCTAAGTATTTCCTTGAGTAGGGTTAGACCTGATGCACCCAGAATGAATGGGGTTGGCAAAGAACAGTTTAGTAGTTCCACTGATGTCTGCTGGAAAATGTTGGAGCATTCAAGAACCAGCACAGTGGGAAAACCCTGTTCGCACCACCAGTCTGAAAGTAGCCTTTGTCTCATCACTGTGTATTTGTGTATAAATGCATATATTTGTAATTAGTAGATTGTAAGCACTTCGGGGCAGGGTCCTCTCCTTCTCCTGTGTCACTGTCTGTATCTGTCTGTCATTTGAAACCGCTATTTAATATACAGCGCTATGTAAATCCTTTTGGAAATTAATAGTACTGAACCTATTAAGTTATTGTGTATTGCTCACAGGGATTCTGCCGATACCTTTTGAAGAATATCAGTGATCTGAAAGAGAGAGGTGTTGTCATTGGCTATGATGCTCGAGCTCACCCAGAAAGCGGAGGAAGTAGTAAGAGGTAAATCTGGTCCTTTTCTAGCATACCCAGGTTACAACAGGCTGCCTGTTTCTTCCTTATAACATCAACAAATATTCGATTGCTTTGAATGTGTGTATTTCGTTTAGTGGCTTGAAATTGCGTATTTAGGTTAGGCTATGGAAATTTATTTTTCATTGTAGGCTGTAATTGTTAGGCATAACCCACTGATATTTAATATTAAACTTTAAATAACACAAAAATCTGTTAAAAAAAAAAATTCTTGAACATGTAATGTAACTACAGTAGCATATATAATACAGTGTTCTCCCCAGCCCCTTTTAGCTGGCCGCACCACCTGGCACTTTTCAATAACCACCCGGCTGTTTTTGGGTGGTTCCTGAATAACATAATACAAGGGCTGCCACCCGGCTACTATTTCTGCCCATTCGGCTTAAAAAAATTTCTGGGTTCAACACGGTAAAATAATTATACATATATTATATGAATATTTCTTTGTATTTGACTCAATACAGCTATTTTGTATTGAATCCAATACAAAATTATTTAACTTCCCAGCCGATCCTCCCACCATATTATGCAACGCTGTACATTAAATAGGGGTTGCAAATGACAAACAGTGACACAGGGGGAAGATAGGACCCTGCTCCAAAGAGCTTACAATCTAAGAATTTATATACAAAATCTAAGATTCCAAATAATTTCTGCATTGGCCTGGTGTAAATTAGATTAAGCTCTCTGGCTGCAAAATTAACAGAGCAAAACATAGCTAAACTGCATCTACCATATGTCATTCCCTATGTGACTTTTCCTATAAGCCTTCCCAAGAATAATCAGTATTTTATTACAATAAATAAATGACAACCCCTAATGTATATAAATGAATAAAAGAAATAAATACATTCTTAATAAATCCTTGTTATGCAGTACAGCACATATGAAAAAAAAAATTACTTTTTCAGGTTTGCAAGACTTGCTGCCACAGCCTTTGTCAGTCAAGGTGTGCCCGTGTACCTGTTCTCCAGTATCACACCGACACCATTTGTTGTAAGTATTTATTTATTTATTTATTTATTTACAAGACAACAACTTTTGTTGTTTAGTAAAATATTTACTGCACAAAATTTTAGGATAACTGAATTTTTACCGTAAAATACAATTATCTCTGCCCCTTACCCACCCACCTTAGTGATGAAATGTCTGTAACACTACCTAATGGGATTTGCCGTTAGATAGAAATGCTTACCATGGCTGGCTTTGTTCCTTGTGCTGATCCTCCCAGCAGCGTGCTTCTGGGTGATGCACGGGGTTCTTCAATCAAATTAAAAGTAGATCTGTCTCTTATTGTTGTCTATTGTACTTGGAACTGGAGGTACAGGCACCACCCCATCCCGTAGTATGAAGCAGGCCACAGTAGGTAAGTATATTTATCTAATGACACATCCTAGATGGGGAAAGCCATATATATGTATTCACTACAATTAAAGCTGTATCGGTGACTCTTGAAAACCATGCCTTACTAACTTACTGCTGTCTGTAAAGGGGGAAACTAAAGATTTGTTGGGATCTTGTCCTCAGGAAGTGGATTAGAGCTGCTCTGTTCTAGTCCCCAGGACACATGGGGCAGATTTATGATGCAGAAAGGTTATCATATCCACAACCTTGTGACCCATTCATAAAATGTGTGTGTAGTATTAACCCTGGAGTACGGATTGAAATTCCTGCCGCTAAATGTCACTTTATCATAAGAGAAGCCATGGGGCTTTGCATTGGCAGGCATCCCTTTTAAAATGCATGGGTGTTTGACTTCAGTATATTTTAGTCAAAGTATGTTATAAATGCATTTTGGAAGATTGTCAAAATTTCTTCTCTCTCCATGTTTAGGGTTTTAAAGCCAAAATTTTAGAATGAAAGCCAGGTTACTTGGATTTTGTGAAGTTCGGTATTCACAGCCTCTATTAATCTCTCTTAAGTGTCCTTTTAGCATAGCACAGAGAACCCCATGATTGTGTATATCTTCTTTAGCCTCTACAATTTATTTTGTATTGCACGTCACTATATTTAGACTGCTGAATGTTGCAGCATTATGAACTTGATAAAATTATACCATAACTTTTTTGTGGATCCTAAAAGTATGTATATGCAGAATTTTATGATTATCATACAAGGTGAGTGGAGCACCTGTTTGGGTGACTGAATCCCAAGAGGGATATTTCCCTTTATTTTAAACCCCAGCTGTCCAAGCAAATCCATTTCTGCATTTTTAGTTAGCTTATCTTTCTCTTTATTAGCCATAGAAACCCTTCATTTGTTGCTGTGAATAGCCATGTTTTTTAGTGTCAAAATTAATAGTTGCTGTGTTTGCCTTCCAGCCATATACGGTGACACATCTCAAACTCTGTGCTGGAATTATGGTTACAGCTTCCCACAATCCAAAGCAAGACAATGGTTATAAGGTAAGTTTATAACTGGGAAATATACAGAAAGCTGTAAAGAAACCATAAGCTTTGATCAAATGTTATTCTCATGCGTGCATATCATGAATTTGGGGGGGGGGGATTTTTGAAAACTTTCTGACAACGTTTGATCATACCCTTACATGAAACTGAAATATTCATAACTATTTGTGAGCTTTATTTTCGGGTTATCTATTTAGATGTGAAAATGAATTAAAAAAAAAATATAAAAGTGTTCATCCTAATTTTTAGCAAAATAAGAGACAAGATGTGTTTGGGAATACTGTCATTTGTGGGGTCCATTATTGCAATCAGATTTTTTTGCATATATTTATAAAACACTAATTATTTACAGCACTTGATAGAGGAGGTTCAGACATTACTAAGTCCCTGTCTCTAAAAGTACATTTTTGTGTCCATACTACAGTTACACACTTGTATACATAGTAAGGCTAATATAAAGGGAAATCGGTTAACTTTCCAGAAGAGGATGGAAACAGGAACATCTAGAGAAAACTAACATAAACATGGAAACAGCATGCAAACTCCAATTAGGTGTCTTTTCAGCACATACATACTAACGTAAACCTTACAGAATGGAACGATGGGAGTAATTATTAGCAACCTACAAAAATGCTAAATGACTGGCCATAGTACTATCCCACCAAATTTACTGCTTTCAAACACTGACCCAGAACAGGTCAGAAGTCCATGTATGCATACTTGTTGCAGGCTGGCATTCATTAACCTAGAAGCAGGACTAGACCTTTATTTTTTTCAGATGGAGTTGAAATGGCAACTCAAAAACTCATGACAGATTTATTTAAGAAAATATTAAAAGATGCAACTAAGTTATTTCTTATGCTTTGATGTTAACCCTAATACAATCAATTGTTGCTTTATTGTTAACTAAGATCAGTAGGTCTTTTTACCATGTTGTACATTCTTTATGTCGTAGGTTTAGTGGGAGAATGGCGCACAGATCATTCCACCACATGACAAGGGTATTGCTCACTCTATTGAGGAGAACCTGGAGCCATGGCCCCAGGCCTGGGATGATTCCCTTATTGACAGCAGCTCACTTCTGAAAGATCCATTCCAGTCTATTAATAAGGATTACTTTTCTGATTTACAAAAGCACTGCTTCCACAGGTAAGCAAAGAGAAATAATCTACATTGTTGTTGCATCATCCCTAATAAAAGGTATACGGTGACAACATACATACATCCTTAAGCATGAGTGTCTGGAATGCCAAAACCTGCCCCAATTCTTGTGCACTGATGACAAAAATGCCCTTTATCTATTATGTTTCTTAGACAAATGAAGTACAAGACCTGCTGAAAGATAGATTATATGATCAATATGTATGACTTCAGTTTGGCAGGTTAAACAGGATTATCTTTGTTTTTCAGAAAAACTGTACAAATATACTTTTGGTTTTATGTGCTTCCAGTGTCCAGAGCCTAGTGTAGCCACATGAAGGAGCTAGGATTTGGTCAGTAGAGTAGTAGGACGGCAGAAAAAAAAAGAAAAAACAGAACAGTTTGGAAAAATTTGTTTGAGGTTTTAAAGGATTAACAAGAATATATATTAATCTGAAGGTGAAAGACAGCTAAGCTTTGACACTTTTATTCACTTTTATTCACATTGAATATTCTTAAGTTGAATTTGTATGTAAGTCAGAACAGGTACATTATTTTAATAAATGCAATTAGGACAGATGTTTGTCTCAACATATTATTAGGCAGCATGGTGTACGTTACTGTATAAAATCCTCACTGTGAGTTAATCACAAACAAAGCAAAAAATCTTTATAGAGCCTAGACATATATTACCTTCTAGAGCAAGCTTTGCTTTGATCTGCAAAAAGAAACAAGTGCAGAGTTTGTCTTGGTCATTAAAGAGTTGTAAGATGTTGCAGAAGAGTTCAGTCCTTAAGATCACCCACAACCTCAACTGTGTTTAGCAAAGGATTTCTTCTGCAAGTCATGCAAACCGCCCCTTCCCCCCCCATCAAGCCTCCGTCCTGCACAGGAGGGGGCAGGGAAGCACCATTCGTATCTAGGAGTCGTCCATATGTAGGATGTACTTAACTTGGGGCCATTCATTGGGATTGGAAATGTTTTCCAATAAGAAAAAAACTCTTCTTTCTGAATGGCCTGAGTGGAATTACCTGCTTTTTAGATTTGAAATACCAGTTACAAGCCCTACGGCATCCTCAATGCTGGATATGTAAGCTACAAAAAATGTATTTGTTTTATTTCAGATGTGGATAACCCCTTTTTTAAAGCGGACCTAAACTCAACATTTTTATTTTACATAGAAGGGTAGACAACCATACTCAATCTGCTATAAAGTGAACCAGTTATTTTGCTTATTGTAGGTAAAGTTCAGGTTCACATTTAAGCTTCACTACAAGATAGTAAATGCATGATAACCAAAGCCATTTGTATTCTTTTTTTTTTTTTTAAATCCTAGTGTTTTTGGTGTGTTTTTCCTCAGATCTGTGCAGTAATCAAACCTTAAACTGTTTTCCTTTGTGCATTAGCTTCCTATACTTTAGACCTATCACTGTTGCTCTCCTCTCCTTGTACAGGAGTGACTGGCTGACGGTCATGGAATAGCCCTCATTGCCCACATTTTTACTGCTGCTTCTATTTTCTTTTTTATTTATATTTCTAAAAAGGATTTTTTTTCCAGTTGGTATTTCCTTTTCTATGTTAATACCTTTATGCTTCTCTCTGATTTAATGAAATAACTCTGTTTAAATGATTGTTTTGCAGAGACATAAACAAGAGTTCCAAGGTAAAATTTGTGCACACATCTGTGCATGGTGTGGGTCATGATTTTGTACAGTCGGCATTCCAGGCTTTCAGCATCAGCCCCCCACTTGCTGTTCCAGAACAAAAAGACCCAGACCCAGAGTTTCCTACAGTGAAATACCCCAATCCTGAAGAAGGGAAAGGAGTCCTGGTAAGACTTTTGTTGTATTTCTTTTTTGTATACCATAAACATCTAAAATACTTTGGTTAGTACATCATGCTAGTCCCAAATTATGTTAAATGGGACAAAGGTTTGCTTAGTTTGTAGAGCATTCTGGGGATAATAAAAAGAAAACCTAGCACCTTCTGTTGGCAGCCCCTGTGTAGCTTAGCCACTAAGCCAAATAGGACTGCCTTTTTCCCACCATAAGGTCTTTATGTCTGTAAGCATGAAATATTCCAGTTTAGTAAAATGTGTTGCTATCGCCTAGTGTTCCCCTATCTGCTATCTGCAACTTATAAATATTTGGTGTTCACATGCAATAGTTATTTTTGACTAGAGCCTCTTTGTAGGCATTTTGAAATAAATTGAAGTAAAAACTTTTTATAAAGAACATTTTACTGTGTTCTAGCATTGTTTTCCACTCTTCACATAAACTCTCAAACGGAACTAAACCAACCATATTAAGTCTCTTTTGGATGAGCATGGTTGCAATTTTTATATTTTTAAGGTTACTTCACTCTAAGAATGAAATTATATAAATACGTAATATCCCCAAAGTAACTTTTGGGAATTTCCGTTTTCATGCAAGATTAGCAGCACACTGAGCATGTACTTGGCGATCCTGTCACGTCTCTGTATCTCCCTTCAGCATTATGACCATGCCGAGTGTGGAAGCAGATCCATTTTGGCAGGGTCAGTTTGGGTGCCTCAGCCCCTAATTGAAACTACAGGACACTGTTTAGACATACAGCTTGCATGTAGCCCTTTTATTTAGCCTGGCTGACATGCTGTCCACCCAGCTGTCTTGATAGCAGCTTCTAGCAGAAAAAGCAGCCCGTAGTAGCACAGCATGGGTGATAGCATGGAACAAAATTTCAGTAGATCAGTAAATATTATTCCCGTCATACCATACGTTGTGTGGCTGGCAGCTGCCCGCAGGTAAACCTGCTACATAGCTCTGGGTGAAATCTGGAAAGAAGAGCCGGTGCAGTTATGTGACAGCAGAAGTAAAACAAATGATGAACTTTATTTTTAGGACTTTGAACTTTTTGTAATTCTTGCGTGTTTTCTAAGTTACATAGTATGATAACTAGTAAGTGACATAATTTAATTCCTATTCTGAACACTTTACAAACTATAGTGTTTTACACCCTGGCAGGCATACGGTGATAAATGGCATTTGGCTAGAAATCTGTTTCTCTAAGGCGGGGATTTGTCCAGCTGATGGCATTGATCTGCTGTGCAGGCCATTCTGCTCACTTTTATGGTGGTCAGCTATATATGTGGCAAACACTTTATAGTCTTCCTGGGTCAGTCATTTGGGTTATTCATAGGATAATCCTTCTGACTGCCTTTCTTAACAGAGATTTTTCACATTTTGTTTAAAAATCAAATGACTAATCCTAATAACTTTCTGATTTGCTGTAAGATTTATATGGCTAACAACCTAAATGACTTTTGGTTTAGGTTTCTTCTACCTCACTAACCCATACACTTCAACATTATTACTATCAAATTTCTTTCCAACTAGAATAAAATTTAAAACTGTTTTTGTATAGTCAGCAATACAAGCGTACTGTATTTTCTGAATAGTAGAAGAAGGATTTAATCGCAGAGTGGTTGCATACTGAACTACATTTAAAAAGTTACGTCTAGAATTTGTACAATCAGTGTTTAAACAGAACAGGGTAAAACAAAAGCCCAGGGCAGCTGTTTGCGGCAGAGCTGGTCTTTGAATTGTCATATATTAAACATTTACTCACACATAATAACTAAAAACAATTCTGTATGTGTTGCTTTGTAGAAACTGTCCTTTGCATTGGCAGAAAAAGAAGGTGCCAGAATTATTTTGGCAAACGACCCTGATGCGGATCGGCTGGCAATTGCTGAAAAGCAGGAAAGGTGAGAGTCACTGAGCTACTAATCCATTCCGGTACACTGCAATTATACTAAAATCAGATTCTCCTTTCTTACTGCATAGCCAAAGAAATTAAAGGTACTCCCAAACCTTCATGAACTGTTGCTGGAAAGGATCATTGAAGAGTGTTTCTTCTGAGAGTACAAAGAAAAAGCACTGTACAGACATTCTATAGTGAAGGAAGGGGGAAGAACAAGTGTGTGGCACCCTCTGCAGTTTACCATATAGAAAACAGTAATTATTGTTAGTTGTGAGTTGTTAATGATCTGGCACTGCAGATAACTAAATTAAGTTACGATGAGCCGCACTAAACTAGAGTTTTATAAACCCTTGATTTTTGCCTAGGCTTAGTCAGCAATATCTAACTTTCGTGACACCTAATCGCACAGAAGGTTGGGTTAAAAGGATTATCATGTTTTTGTTAACCTGAGCACTTACCATTGGTTTTATAGTACTCAGACCCTGCTTCTGCAGGTCCTCACTTTGTGGCCTATAGTAGTCCGCACAGCTGCAAACTCTCTGACCAGATTGTCCTCCATACCTATGAATGAATTGGAATGTCTTTTCTCCTGCATATGGGGCTGGCTGATCAGATTTGAATCTCCCTGGAAGTGAGCTGTTGAGCTTAGCATAAATGATATCTATAAAAAAAGTAAAGTTTTTCTTTAGGCATTAGTAAAGTGTTACTGTGACTGAGTTTCCATCTCTGGAACTAATGTATTCCCTGGGTTTCCAATCACAACTGCAGCTCAAAGCTCACCTGCTATTATAACAGGTTTTCTTTAAAATGGAACTCCAGTTAAAGCAGGGCACATATGTTCCCTTGGACAGCATGTGAAAAAAAAATTATCCAACAGAAACACATCTGTTAACCAATAAATGGAAGGGCTGAAACCTGTCAGATGTGTTTTCTTTTTGAAGAGATTACCTTTTCTTTCCATTTCTGGTGATCAGCTGTTATAAGGACAAGAAATTAGAGGAAATATCCCCAAATAAGTAACATCTTATCTGAAACAAAAAATGATAGATTTATCTGCAGTTCTATGTTCATTAAAACCATAAATAGGTTTAGTGGGACCATCTAGTTCTTCT
>NC_092860.1:127517131-127581910 GCF_032062135.1 Pyxicephalus adspersus | reverse complement strand
TACACATATTTTATTGTGTGACTTCCGACAGCCTGTTAGGGAAAGCACGATACTCATTTAGATTGACCACTACATTATTTTAGCTCTATTGCTTTGTACACTCCGTTTACAGTCTCAGTGTAAAAACACAGTGATTATACTGACCTAGACCTGTAGTAATAACTATACAAGTCCAGGAGCTAAAGCTAACATATTTAAGTTGCTTGTTGTTTTTTTTTTTAACGTATTCAGGGACTTTGCAATTCTGTAAAGTGTAATTGTCATGGCAAATATATGTGGGTTGCCACTCCATGTCTGCTTCTAAAAATGCTAGATACGTAGCTATTATGCTGAAGTTTTTACTTTGGTTATTTCTGATTGGAACCAATATGGAGATGAGGAATTCCGACTCTTTTTCTTGCTTCTTCCAGGTTTGTAATGCTCCAGTTTCCCCTTTGCATACATCCTTCCCACCACTTATAACTTTGACCCACTGAAATATACTGGGTTCTGCTTATGTCAGATTAGCTGAGAGCCTTAGGTTTTCTCCATTTCTGTGAATGTTTGGGGGAATCTTCTACATTAAATGATGTGGAAACTAATAATTCTATACTATATGCCCCTTTTTCATTAACACCTATTCTTTATTCTTTGTTACCAATCAGTGGCGAATGGAAAGTATTCTCTGGAAATGAGTTGGGTGCTCTTCTAGGATGGTGGATTTTTACTTGTTGGAAGGAACAGAACCCAGACCCAAATGCAGTGAAAAATGTCTACATGCTTGCCAGCACCGTCTCCTCGAAGATCCTCCGGGCCATTGCTGTTCAGGAAGGTTTCCACTTTGAGGTACTATTCCTGGGCTCTGTCTATCCAGAGAACATGCCACCATGTCATAACTAATATTAATTATTCACTTGTCACCCCACACACGTAGACCGCAGACAGATTTTGAGCAGCTATGCACCCTCTGAACCTCTTTGACATATGGTATCCATACTTTACAAACTGCTAATATAATAAAATCACGCCTAGATATGTTTCTGTGAAGTGGGGTTGCATAGTCAGACTGGCAAACCACCTTCAAACTGACACCCAAGTCCTCTGTGTGTGGATACACACAGAAAAAAAACTTCAAAATTGTATTCCATTGGTATAAAGACCCAGTCTCCTTGCACCGCATGTTTCCCTCAGTACCTAACACCTGCTGGAGATGCGCCGCAGAGGAAGGGTCTTTTTTGCACATTTGGTGGACCTGCCCATTCTTTAATGTGAATGCTTTGATCTGTAGGTCACAGCGTACACCCCGACCCCAGAGATGGGGATGCTGTCAATTCTTCCAGGCCCCCAGCCTCTCACAAAAAACTGTGCTATGTCACCTACTAGCAGCTTTTCACCCTATATTGGAAACAAACCACACCTCCTTCTCTACCCCACTGGGTTACTAAGTTTAATGATATAATGAAAATGGAGGAAATTAGAGCATTTGGTAATGACTACACAGATAAATGTACCACCTGTTGGCCTAGGAAAATACCAGTACCTCAACTGCATTGAGAAGCTGTCTTGGCTTCCCTCCATGCTATAAATTATATATAATAAGTATACTTATAAGTCATTATAAGTGTCACCCCTGCAAGGTTCTAAAGTCCTTGTCCCCCCTCCATCCCTTCTGTACATCCAGACCTCAGACCCATCCCAGTCCCTACACCTAACCTTTCATGGAAAGCAAAGTTGGAGTGATTACCACTTGTTCCCCTCCCCCACAAGGTTACTTCCATTCTTTTTCTTTCTTATTTACCCCCCACACCCCACCCCTTTTAAGTTCACCACTTTTACGTACAATTATTGTTAGAGAAGTGTTTAATATTTGAGATGTATAAACCTTGTTATACTCTGATTTGATATTTTGTAACTTCCATCCTTTCTCCTTTGTTTATACCGAGATTGTATATTTTGTATTGTGATTTATCTTTCATTTCTTAATAACATATTGACCCATAACTAATAATAATTTCTGGACTTTTTTTCCTTGTAGGAGACTTTGACAGGATTCAAATGGATGGGAAATAGGGCAAAAGAGCTCATTGATCAAGGAAAGACTGTGCTTTTCGCATTTGAGGAAGCCATAGGTGAGATAACGTATTTGGGCTGTGTATTTCCTGTACAGATTTAATAAATTATTGCTGTGCTTTGTTGTGTGTCGAGTTCACTTATGACATATTGTAAATCTTATTACAGGATACATGTGCTGCCCTTTTGTCTTGGACAAAGATGGAGTAAGTGCTGCTGTCATAGCTGCAGAAATGGCCAGCTATTTGGCAACAAAGAACCTTACCTTATCCCAGCAGCTGAATGTCATTTTCAACAAGTAGGTTTTCTATTAAAAAAATTGAGTTCATGATCTAATATTGTGAAGTAGTTTTGTGTATTTAAGTACTCTGTAAATGAAATATCTTTATATAGAAGAAGGCGCCATTTATTCTTTCACCAGTAGAGTCCCCTGTAAAAGTTTCTGACAGCACCACCAGGGTTTCCTAAAAATTCAAAGGTTCCCAGCTCAGAGGAAAATAGCTCCCCTAGCTCCTATTTCAAAATAAAGTGGTTTGAGAAATGGCAGATGTCAAATAGTGGCATGCTGTAAACATATTGGGCCTGATTTATGAAAGCTTCCCAAGCCTGCAGAGAATACACTTTCAGAAGTAAAGCTGGGTAATTCAAAAAACATGGAATGGGTTTTTAAAAATCATTTGCTAGCAAATGTTTTGAATCCTGGACCAGATCCATTCCAAGTTTGCTGCATCACCCAGCTTCACTGATGAAAGTGTATTCCCTCCAGCCTTGGAGAGCTTTTATAAATCAGGGCCCATGGCTTTCTGAAGAAGTATAGTTTTCTTGTTTCATTGTTGCATTGCAGTGACATATTGTTACCATAACCTTATAGTCTGGTACATTATAGCTCTCTTGGTATTACATATAAAAGTTTTAGGCACAACAGTGGTTTCAGTTTTCATGTGCCTCTAAAAAAGGACAAATCCACCCAAAACAGATGAATATTCTTGTCAGCTATGGCATTTACCTGGCCAGCTTGTAAAAGGCTGTGGTTCAGCAGTGGAGAAATGTACAGCAGTGGCATTCAGGAAGGGTCAGGTGACTAAAATAGATTTTTAGTTTTTGGTAAAAGCTTTTAATCACTTGATAACTTCTTATGAACTCTATGTGACTGTATTGATGGGATCCTTGAATTTGAGTTTTTAAATCTGTACACCTACTGTAGCCATTATGAATAAGTGGTTTGGCACTTGAGGATTTCTTCTTTATTTTATATTACAACTAATGCAGCGAATTTTGCTAGAGCACACAAAGGTGGGTGAGAACACATGGGTAAACGAGAAGATAGCTGTGCATTATGTTGGATCAATCTTGAGTTTGGATTATACAAGACGTAAAAAGCACACATTAAATGTCACTTTAGGATGTAGGGCCTCTTTGATATCTGACTCACCCTGGATTATTATTATTACACAGTATTTATATAGAGCTGACATATTATGCAGCGCTGTACAAAGTCCATAGTCATGCCACTAACTCACAATCTAATCTCCCTACCATAGGTATTTGTCATTAACACAGTGTAAGGTCAATTTTGAGGGGAAGCCAATTAACCTAACTCCATGTTTTTGTAATGTGGGAGGAAACCGGAGTACTCGAAAGAAAACCACGCCAGCACGGGGAAAATATGCAAACTCCATGCAGATAGTGTCCTAGCTGAGATTTGCTTCAAAGGCCAGAGCGCTAACCTCTGAGCCACCATGCTGCCCATGGATTGCCCTTTAACAAAAAATCATTAGCCCTATCTTCACAATTGCTGAGTGAAGTTATATAACAAAATTAATTGTGTCATGTAGTTCCCATTTCTGCTAAGTGTAGAGCTAGTTTGTATTGTTGTAAGATGAAAATGCTAGTGATTGATAATGTGATTAAAAATATCTGCACCAATAAAGTTGTCTTCAGGCGAAATGGGTTTTACTTTAGATCCTAATCAAATGTTGTTTTATTCCAGAAATCATTTAAGCATGTCTCCCTTTAAACAGGTCCATCATAAACTAAACCACGTTTAATGTTTATAATTTTTATATCAACATAATCTTAGAATCTGCATTGTTTTATCTCTGACAGGTATGGATATCACATTAGTAGGAATTCCTATTTCCTATGCTATGATCAGACTACAATCAAGAATCTTTTTGACAATCTGAGAAATTATGATGGAGACTCTGTTTACCCCAAGCTCTGCGGTAAATTTCAGGTTTCTGGAGTGCGTGACTTAACCACCGGATATGACAACAACCAGCCAGACAACAAAGCTGTGAGTCCCAAATTATATCTTATAACACCCAAGCTTAAAATTGTAACAGCCTTAAATTCACACCTTACCTTAACCCAGTATTTACCATACTTTCTTGTCATTCTTTCCTTGTGGAAGTAGCTGAATATTTAATTCCTCAACCCCACACAGATAAACTACACGCTCCTCTCATTTTTAAAGTCACTGCTCTAGGCAAAGTAACTTCATCTGAGCTCAAGGGTAGATTTTTAATGATAAAATTACTGCATTTTTTATAATGTGACCAAAGTATATTTATCACTGAACAAGCTCAGGGCTGATATCAGACAAGAATCTTGTGTGTGTACAACGCTCGTCGTCCATCATCTGAACGACTGTCTTGGTGGATCCATGGAGGATGGACGACGAACGATTTAAATGAAAGTGAAGGGGGGAGTGAGCGCAGCGGGGTGCCGCTTTATTGTTCTCCCTCTCCCCTCTCCATAGAACAGAGCGGTGTTGTATGTACGGCACTCGTTCATGCATCGTCAGTCATTAGTCGTTGGAAAGGAACATGAAAGATAATTATTGCACGTGTGTACATAGCCTAAATCACAAAGCAGCATCTTTGGATGGAGGAAAGATAGTTCTAAAATTGGGAAGGGTGGAAACTGAGGTCAAGTGGGTATAGGTTTAGCCAAACTTTATACTTTCTGAGTGTCAGTATATGACTTTAAATAACTTTTCATTTTGCTTTTAATTACAATCAGCTGCCTGCTTAATACTTATTTTGTGTGTCCGTTCTGTTCCCTCCTGCAGATACTGCCAACCAGTAAAAGCAGCCAAATGATCACTTTCACTTTTGCAAATGGGGGAGTGGCCACAATGAGAACCAGTGGCACTGAGCCAAAGATTAAATACTATGCTGAGCTGTGTGCTGCTCCAGGAAATAGGTATGGCAGGACCACATACTATGATTTCTGAAATTTGCTTTGCCATATATGTTGGTATGTATGGGTATAAGAGTATAGGTTCAAAGAAAAAAAAATGCAATATAAACTGTCAGCACATACCTCGGCAATCTCCTAACTTCCCACAGTTTCTTAAATTCTTGGTAGCGTTATAGACATGCCTTAGGTGCCCATTCCACTACACATTTCTCAGTGCTTGATGTACCTACTAGCAAGCCAAGACCTTGTTACTGGGGACTGAAGAGTGTTTTGATAACTATTTTGATTTCATACCTCGTTTTAAATAGAAGGTCCACTTACAATGGCTAGGCACCTCCTCAATTCACCTGCTATATGTAGGTAAAAATGTACCTGTATAGAAGAAAAGTTACAACTATACTTGCCTTATCCCTGTCTTCCACCCACAGGCCTACAAAAGTTTCGACCTACTGATGATGTTTCACATCATCAATACAGCAGTCATCAAAAACCCATAACATGCATATCTACCATGGCTTATAAATGTAATTCAAGCTCTAAAATACAATATAAAACATTTTGTTTTTAAATGCATGATTGTGTTTTAGATCAAAAAATTAGGAGCAAAGCACTACCCCTATAGTCAGCAACCAACAGAAACCAAACTGTGTTCTTCTGAATTAAGGCCAGTACTGATTGGAGCAATAAAAGTAACTAATCAGTAAGCTACCGTCTCCTATGCAAATGAAAAAAATGAACACAAGTGTATATTCCTAAAATGGAAATGACTTAAAAACCTTGTGTGTTTTCACAGTGCCTATGATCAGTTGAAGAAAGAACTGGATGACCTTGCTGATGCCATCGAAGAGCATTTCTTTCAGCCAGAGAAAAATAAGTTGCAACGAAAAGCAGAATAATGGCCTCATTTGACAGCATGGTGGCTTCAGTGGCTATAGGATTTTTGTTAGTATTTTTAGCTTGACTGCACAAGCTTAACAATGCTTCAGGTAAAACAGTCAGAATTATTTTTCAGGTGTATTGGCAAATACAACCAACAATTACTATCCAGCAAAACCCTACAGATTGTAATGCAGCCTTTGGTCCCAGCAGCAGTATTGCGACTTATATTACATTTTTTAAGACAACTTTTATATTTATTTATTTTGAAATAAGAGTTCTGGAGAAGACAAGTAGGGCCAGGTCCCTGCGCAGACATCATAGGTAATCTTGGATGTCAGGAATGCCAGGGACAGCTCCCCTATACATCAGTAACATTTCCATAGATAGTAGAAGAAAGACTGTTGATCTGCCTGCGGGATCAGTTAAGAATTTTCCTTACTGTTACATTCTTAGTTTGTGCATTTCGCTTGGTGGAATAGTAACTATCTTTACAATTCGCCTACTGCTGGTCTCTGTCTTAAAACAAAGTTGCTGGGTGATAGTTTTCTAGCTTTTCTAGTTGGCCAGTTTAAGATATACAGTTGGAGAGTGCATAGTGCTGTCTCTTTGGGTTAATTATCCTCAATCTTGGTATGCCTGACGTAGCAATGGAATATTATCTAATGTTATATAAAGATTGGTCAGTTTACTGGGGTAAAAGAGAGAGCAGAAAAAGACAAGTAAGCCTAGTTAGCTGGGGAGTATATGTCTAGCTTTGATGACAAGATACAGTAACATTATTATTCTGTAACTATAGAATTTTTTTGTCTTTAGTACATTTATATTGAACATAAAAAGCAAATATAAACTTTAGCTCCCCTATATATTCCAGAACATTTATCATGTTTTTATTTTAGAGGATTTACAGGTTTCTATTTTTCTCATAAACTTCTTTATTTTCATAATGTTCAACATCTGCTGCTAAACCTTTCAATCTCTCACATATTTTAACCCTATTTATAAAACCTCAGCAATAGAAGCTGCTTTATAAACATGGTGCTTTTAGCCAAGCCTTAACTTAATCTTCTGTTTTACAGAAATCATTCATTTCTCTTTATTTTAAACTTGATACTTGATGTACCTTCATATACATACTGTCTGGCATTAAATCAAACTAAACACTAACATATGGTGCCATTGTCCTTTCTTTAATAAAAATCTCTGCTGGAAGAACAACTCCCATGTGATTAGAGATATCTGGAAGTTCCTGTGCAGGACCAGGATACTGGTAAACCATGTGATGATCTTTAGACTACAGTTTTCTATCTACGTATTTTGAAATCTATTGCAATGCAGGGGTTCAGACTTTACTAGCTTTGTTCTTGTTTCAGGTCAGTGATTTACTAGGTAATGAAGCTAACAGGATGCATTTTTTCAGTCAGCAATGGCAGTTCTCATATATCTATACTCTCAAAAAGTAGTTTGGAGAGTTGGATTACCGTTGCTTTATAATGTCCCTTAGGGATTCTGGTAGTAAGATCTTAAGGGTAAACTCAAGTGAGTGAGTGCAGAAAAGTATGGGCCATAATCGATAAGTATGCTGTGCACACTTGCTGATTATGGCAGAATGTCACCACCCATCCACAAGTTTAGTTCTGCTTGAATACTTTTTAAGTATTAAATATGCTTAGCTTCATATTAAAAAAATCAGCCTTATTCACAACTTTATGGGCAGCATGGCTGGCAATCTTGCCTTTGCAGCGCTAGGTCCCAGGTTCAATTCCTGGCCAGGACTCTATCTGCAAGGAGTTTATATATTATCCTTGTGTCTGTGTGGGTTTCTTCCGTGTACTCTGGTTTCCTCCCACATCCCCAAAAATCATGCAGTTAGGTTAATCAGCTTTCCCTTAAATATTGTCCTTAGACAATATGGTAGGGGCATTAGTTTGTGAGCACATTTGAAGGGACAGCTAGTGTCATGACTATGGACTTTGTAAAGTGCTGTGTAATATGTTGATGCTATAATAATACAAATAATAATAATAATAATAATAATGCATGCATTAAAAAAAAAACTTGTTAAAATGAGCTCATTGAACTAAAATGTTAAAATGAGCTCATTGAACTAAAACATTTGAAGGGACAGCTAGTGTCATGACTATGGACTTTGTAAAGTGCTGTGTAATATGTTGATGCTATAATAATACAAATAATAATAATAATGCATGCATTAAAAAAAAACTTACTAAAATGAGCTACCTGGGCACAATGTACAATAACGCATGTTTATGAACAGGAACAATTTGAACACTGCCTTGATATATTTAACATTTTCACTCATGCTCATGTTGCCTTATTTTCTTGAAGTTGTGCAAACTAGATTTCCTACTTCTTTTCCAAACTTTCCCTATGTTTTTCTACATCAAACCTTGTGCAATTTTTTTTCTTGTCATGTTTGTCCAGTCACACCAAAAATATCAAAAAGTTGCAATGGATTATATGAGTTATGTAATTCAGCTTCAGGTACAGAGGTGCTGGAAGAAGGAACACCTCTAAATTTACACCGGGAATTGGAAACATGATTTCAATTTGCAACTCTGTGTTCTACTGATCATCTAGCGTTTACCAAGCAGGGTAACTCTGGAAAGAGTCATGATGACATGGCTGAAATGTGATTGTCATCAGCGGAACACACAGTTCAGACACCACTACTGTGTGATCTTTAAAGGCCGGACATCTGCTTGATATATGAGACATATGGTACAACCACCCTATTTATAGCCTGTGGAATCCTTGTACATTGAACCCTACATTTAACATAGCAGTTTGAGATAATTCAGTAAAACGGGTCACTGTCATACATGTGGTGTTATGAAGGTGATATTAAACAAGGGAGATCTGACAATAGGAGGGCATATATATAAAGCACATTCCCTTCCTGTATGATTTATGGAAAGCTGATTTTAAAAACAATTCACACAGATCTGACCTACACTAAATTCCATTTTAGAATTCCTACACTACACTGGTGGTCTAGTAGTTTCCTAGACCCATAACAAATTAAATTGTATCTAAACCCAAAAAGAAAAATGTAAAATAAGGTAAGCTCTTGGAGCTGGGTCTTCTCCTCCTCCTGTATCACTGTCTCTATTAGTCTGTCATTTGCAACCCCTATTTAATGTACAGTGCTGCATAATATGTTGGTGCTATATAAATCCTGTTTAGTAATAATATTATTAATAAAAAGAAATACTGCAGATTACTATATCCTTAGATGTGGTGGCTGCAGTAGGTATATTTTTAGGCTCTATTTTTTTCCAGGAAACTTGTAACATACCTCCTGTCTATACACCGGGCCTGCTTAATAAAAGCACTCCAAGGCTCGAGAGAATACACTTTCATTAGTAAAGCTGGGTGATGCAGCAAACTTGGAATGGATCTGGTCCAGGATTCAAAACTTTTGCTAGCAAATGATTTTTAAAAACCCATTCCATGTTTTCTGGATCACCCAGCTTCACTTCTGAAAGTGTATTCTCTGCATCCTTGGGAAGCTTTCATAAATCAGGCCCAATATGTTTACAGCATGCCACTATTTGTCATCTGCCATTTCTCAAACCACTTTATTTTGAAATAGGAGCTAGGGGAGCTATTTTCCTCTGAGCTGGGAACCCTTGAATTTTTAGGAAACCCTGGTGGTGCTGTCAGAAACTTTTACAGGGGACTCTACTGGTGAAAGAATAAATGGCGCCTTCTTCTATATAAAGATATTTCATTTACAGAGTACTTAAATACACAAAACTACTTCAAAATATTAGACCATGAACTCAATCTTTTTAATAGAAAACCTACTTGTTGAAAATGACATTCAGCTGCTGGGATAAGGTAAGGTTCTTTGTTGCCAAATAGCTGGCCATTTCTGCATTTTCTGCAAACCTGGACCGAATTACCTAAAAGGCATTACCTATTTGGTAGCAAATGTTTTCAATTCTAGACCAAATTCATTCCAGGTTTGCTGGATCACCTAGCTGCACTGATGAAAGTGTATCCTCTCCAGCATTGGAGAGCTTTAATAAATGAGGACCACTGTATTCATTTCTATCTAGTTCTTAGCTGTACTTAAACCTAATTACTGGATATATAAAACTTTATATAGTTTCTGAAAGCACTTACCGCAGCTTATCACTTACCAGTTCACTTCACAAAGACGGCATCTGTGAATAGGCCACCAGATTCTCCATCACCGCCATCCTGATGTACGGTACTTTTGCCATTGCTGGGGACCTTGCTGTGTAGATTGAAGAGAGATGTTGAGCCAATAATAAAAAAAGAAGTTAGCCTTATACATTTTTAATTCGCTGCCTGTGTGTAGATGGGTACAGGCCAACAACCAATTTGTTGTTTTGATATGTGCTTACCCCCAACTACCTCGGTCCCCCATTTTTTTTATATGTATAAAGGCGATTGCCTGAAACTATTGGCAGTTGTAGCAGTGGTATGGTATAATAATGTAACCACTAACAGACCACTGCTAACAAAAGGCCGCTTTGTGCCAGCAACAGCTATATGCTGCACATATCAACAAAAAAAAGCCCATAGTAAAGTATACCTTCCCAAAAAATAAACCCAGAAAAACCAAAACCCCCAATATTGAAAAAAAAACTGCAAGGTTGCACAGCAGCTAACCAACTACAACTGTTAACATATGTTCAAGCCCAGCTCTTGCTGCAGCTTTCACTTTACTAAAAATGCAATCTTTTATAGAAAAGAGATGGCATATACTGAAAAGTCTCTATTTTCTCCTCCTGAACACAGTTGTCATTGGTTGCTTCATCCCTTCAAATTGCTGCATAAGTCTGCACACATCTGTGCAGAACATCGAACAGAGGAAGCTTGTTTAAAACCCTGACCTCATCTCTGGTGATTACTCAGTATTAAAGCTAGAAATAGGCAGCCGGATACTCCAGCAGCTTTTATTTGCGTCAGTGAGGGTTTCCTGCATTAATTTGACCAATTTGTCTTATGGACTGTTGTAGCTTTCAGTGCAGCAGTGTCACCAAGTGCCTAAAACAACCTAAAAACTATTTTAAAACTGAAAGATATTTTTTTGAGCTGCTAATATTTCACAAGTATATAAAGAATCCCTACCTGCATAGTGACACTAGACATTTACACAGCTTTGATTCCACAACATTTTGTTAACTACCATGTTGGCTATATGAGATGTCAAAATAACACAAGCTAGAATATTTCTGCTCATTCCTGCATTTTAAAATGTAACGCTACTATTATTGAGAAAAAATGCAATGCTCCCAATGTTGCGTGAAATTTAGCGTACTTCGTACCTTTTTTCACCTGTTGATTTTTTTTTTACAGGTTCAACCTAGAAATTGTTATACAACAGCAACAAAAAGGTAGTAAAAAAAGCTTACAACACCCAAAAATTACAAAAGGGCTTGTTTAGTTTTTTACCTATATCATTTGGTTAACATAGGGGTTTCCTTATAAAATGGAATCAGGTGTTCATTCATACTAGTCACAGTAACACCTGTGGTTTTTCTTGCAGCTGACATTTCCACAATAGTGACTTACCATGAAGATAAGTTCTGAAAGCTTTCTCTGAAACAAGGAGAATGGAGAGCAGCTCATTATTGACATCAACTCTTTGCTGAATCTAGCAGTCAGAGGGACACTGCACATATACATACATACATACATACACTGCACTGCTATAGGGTTCAAGATACATGACTGCCTACGTATATAGTATACGTCTGAACACCAGGACATAGGATACATTTTCACACTGCTTAGACAAAAATCACCATTTATTGATTGTTCTTTTAACAGAAAATCTTCACTTTTTAAATTCAGATCTACTTCAAAGGCTTCAACAAATCTATTCAAAGCTTTGCACAAGCTTATGTACACAATACTCCTATACATCCTAAAGCCAACATGAACAAAACCATATACTCAATGTTATCCTAAAGCCATGTTAACTGTTTTGTTTAAATGGATGAATAAAGACTTTTTCTAGTTTTCTTGCCTTTAAATTTACATAGCTTTGTGATAAATTTTTAGTTTTAGTATCCTTTGAATATCTTTTCATCGGATTCGCCTCAATAAATGGTAAATACTCATGCTTGATTGCTTATTTTTAATCTTTTGAATGTTTGTAATTTTTTTTTGTAAATTTACAGCAAATTATATTGTCTTATGGACTTTAGAATCCACGATTTGTACAGCAAGCAATGCCTAATTCCCCTTTTGCACCTATAATTACAGCATGTGTTCTATACCAGATCACAAAGTGTCTGCAAGAAAGGCCAAGCAGCTGCTCTTTACAAGTGACGAGCACTAGACACATTTTACTGCCTGGTGGGGGTGACTATTAGATATTCCAATGCCAGTATTTATTAATCTTCCGATATAACTCAGAACCTCAAGATAATACATGCTGAAAAATTAAATGAGTAAAAAGATTTTTGAAAGGTATGTTGAAACTATATCACTGTATTATGCATGCAATATGCAATACTAATTATGCAAACACATATCCCCTTTAGTAAATCAGTCTTAGTATGCATGTAATTTAAAAAAAAAAAAAAACATTCTACAAAACATGAGCATTCACAAAATGAAAATGTTACTTACTTTTCAAGTGTTTTCCATTTTTTACTATTCCTAGTAGTAGTGAGCAATGCGTGTTGGGCTCATTATATAATATCGGGATATGCTGGGTATCCCAGCATCCCCTGGGGTTGCCACAACTAAATAAATTCCCACACGCATGCATGGGAGTTACATTATCCCAACCAAACAAGATGGTCGAAGATGAGAACCTGGAAAAGAACAAGAAGATGGTGGCACCCATGATGGAACGGGGACAGATGAGTGTATTAAAAAATTGCATTTAGGCAAGTAAGAATATTTTATTGCAGTAGGGATACCACCTTTCCCTTACGTTTGATTGCAGTTTTTTTTTATGTAACGGTTTAGTTCTACTATTCTGCTATTCTTCAGTTTTAATAAGTGTCAGGAATTAATCCCAAAATCTCTGGTCTCACAGGTAAATCAGTCACCAAGAAATGTGCCATAGCACATGTATTTTGTCAAAGATTAGGACTGGACTTGTTCTTAGATAATCAAGATCTACCTTGATTTTTTTCTGTGGCAACTCATATCTCCTGCTTCTATTCCAGCAATGTGCCCACCATCGTTAATATTTGACACTAAGGAGCCTGGGCACTGAAATTAATTAGAAGTAGGAGACAGAGGTGAATATAAAAGCTCTTTTATTGTCAGAGTCTCTTTATTTGCTGGGTTAAGTTCCAGACACTCATTAAAAGTAAAGAAGCTACTTGGACGAGACGGTAAGAATCTGAAACATTACAGAACAAGCTCAGATAAATGTACCCGTACTTACCATGACCTAAACAAATTATAACTTTCATAAACATGCTTTCTCTGTTTAATCTTAGTTTATACTGTTTATTAATAATATTAATATTAATAATAATAAAAACAGAGAGCAATGGATGTTTATGCAATGTGTTCATGGGGAAGACATATTGTGTGGTCCAGTGTACAAAATATTTCTCCATACGGCAGCATGTTTTCCTATTGATGGTTTGCAAGAGGTAACACCTGTATCCTGTTCTTCCAAAGCTTTAAACATGCAGAGTGACATATTTAGAAGCTGGCACGTGATACCCAACACATTTGTCCACAAAGGTGACAAATATGAACAGCCCAAGTGGGTACCAGACACTTATACCATCTCCGAAAGTCCACAGAAGTTGTCCAAAGATTACCATATGCAGACAGCCACTTTTGTAAGCTTGGACTTAGCACATTTGGCAATCCACAGTATTTCCCAAAAATTACAAATATAAACAGTCCACATGGGCATCAAACACCCATATCACCCAAATCCACAGAAATGATTTCTGAAGAATCCTTAAATGGCTACATTTTTCATTATATAGAAATAAAAAAAGGAGTGGGTAACCTAAACAAGATAGATATGGGTAAGGGCTCATATACAGTTTGTCACAACTACTGCTAAACAATTCCTACAACAAATCTTCCCAGCAGATCATCTACACAGCTATGAATCATGACATCCAATGATGGGTAAAAAACCTTTTAAGGAACTGATACAATCTTTTAAATGAAAAAAGTTTAGATAAAATGTAAACTAGAAGAACCCTTTAAATCTTTCTCATCTTCTTGAACTTTTTTTAGTATTATTTGCCCTTAGATGACTTAAAATTTCAGTTGTTAGGCAATCACATTACTAATTGTGTAGTATTGTAGACGCGGGATCAGTTGTGGTTTATTTAGAAATGATAAAACTCTGTTACTGAACCATATTTCAATTAGTGACACTTACCCAAGTGGTTTACACAAGTTTCAATAGAAATACATACATTTTAAGATGGCTGCTACGTGAGATAATTCACTTTCTATTCCTAATATGTAAAGGAATTGCTCTTGGAAAAACATGATGACTGCCATTACTGACTTACCATTATGCCAATGTTAGTTACCTGGGCTAACATAATGACATATTATTACATTGAAAATGCAAATAAAACCCTGTATTTGACATTGCTGATCTACAAACTTGTGTCAGGTCAGGCCCTTGGAATGTACTGGATCCATACAGTTGGCGTAATAGCCAGGCAATTAGTATTTTTACAAGATGGTAAGACATAGTTTATATTTCAAGTAAGGTTTGCTTTAAATCTTCTCCAATTACATATTTTGTCCTACATTCAGCAGTTTACCAACACTGGTTGACATTTCCACCCTAAAACCGACAGAACAATAGTTAAGTGACATTTCTGTTAGCAAGTAACACAAATCTTTATCTGGCCCACACATATCCTTTTATACACTTTATTTTACATGACAGTCTCTCAGCCCCCCTCGCCTGTCTAATCCTTCCTGCCATATAGATGCAGCATGAAGTATAGCACAGACACTCATATATTCACTCATTCCCCAGCCCCTCCACCTCACCCAGGACAGCACTGATGCTTTTTATGTCTTTTTTCTGTCCCTCCCCATCTCTGTTCCTCTTCTAGCTGCTCTGAGCTTGTTGCTTTGCAGTGTTATGAGGCTGACACTGTGGAAGGGGAAAAAAGAGATCTGTATTTCTTTTTTGGGGTCATACTGTGGGTTCCAATTGCCTAGTCTGGCCTAAGGATTATCCCCTTGCAATGCCTGGCATCCTTATGCATCCAGAACTCTGCTGTCAGGTAGGTGATGCTGGAATAATATATCTTTATAGTAATACATCTGCAATACATGCAATGCCCAGCCTGGACCTTTTCTGCAGATGGTAGGGGAGACTTTACCCTGTAAGCTGATAATTATTGTTTAGCATTTTTATTTAGGGCAGCAAGATAGACATAGGGCAACCATATACTATATAAATTATGGATTTATAAAATTTAATTTGCAGTATGCAAGCAGACAGAAGATACTTCACATGAGGATAGTGATGTAGATATAGCAAGACAGAAGCTGGGTTTATCAATAAAAGATAAATGCAGCAATCCGTGTACACAGTTCACATTTATTGCTGTAAATTTATACTCTGATCATATATCAGTCTTTTTTGCCTTGTGCCATTGTTTTCTCAGGCCATATATTTTAATATGCAGGTAATCACTTACTAGTATCATATACGCCTGTACAGCTAATAAAATGGAAATTTGTATACCTCATTGTGAGTTCTGTGTTGAAATAGACATAGTTGTGGGAGAATAATGGAAACTGTCATTGCTAAACTGCTTTGTAAATGCTAGTTCACTGGCTGATATTTTGATACTTTTGTTTCAGTGCTGCTTGAGTTGCTGAAATAGAAAATGATGGAATATTTGGTTGGCTCAGTGTCTGGCACTTGCCTTGGTGTTTGTTCTGGGTCTCTGGTTTCAGTCTTAACCTGGACACTATATGCATAGAGTTTGTATGTTCCACTGGTATTTGTGAGTTTCCATCCAAATTTCAAACAGCATACATGTTGTCTATTTGCTTCTAGATCAGCCATTCCCAAACAGAGTTCTATAGAACACTAGGGTTCCTCCAGAAGTTGCTAGGGGTTCCCTAAGTTGTACCAGTTTAGCCAACACCACTTAGGAGAGCCAGCTGCATAAACCCAGGGATCTGTTTAGCTGTGAAGGTGGCATTCTAACCACTGAGTATGGATGGTATTCTTACCACGAGCAAGCAATGCATTTAGTGTTTGTTCAATTGACTGAAAATAGCAGGGGTTCACCAACACCTCATAAATTATATTAAGGGTTCCTCAAGGGTACAAAAGGTTAAGGATAATAGATTATTACTATGATTGGGAGGTTAGATTGTAAAGAGAGAGTAACATGACTATGGAACTTATAAAGCACTGTCATATGTCAGCATTTTTATGTCTATATGTCAGCATTTTTCAGTGAAATATGTTGAATTCAGACACAGCTAGGCATCTAGCATTTTCAGATGAAGGCCCACAATGGAAGCCCCCATATTTCATGAAAGAATTACTTAAAGACTTTGTAGCTGGTACTTGTACAAGTGAACCTTTGGTTTGCCCATCCTGAACCCTATAAATAATTTAGGTGTAATCACCCCATGTGAAATTTTACAAACAGCAGTAATATCTGAAGAAGGTAATAACTGTTCTCCACACTGTTATAGAAGGGTATTATCTACTCCCCAAACTATGTAAAAGTTAAAGATAATGCAACATTTTATATACTAGTGGAAATATTCTCTCTTAGAAAACACACTTGGCATAAACATCTAGCAGAGCTTCTAACCCCATACTGCTTACCATTGTGCATATAATTCTAACACAAAATGCTAACTGATAGACTGATAGTTATACTCCCATAACCATAACCATGAACTTTGTAATACAAAAGCTACAATTAGCAGACTTGTTATCTTTATGTCAGGCTCTGGAGTAGATGTAAGTATCTACTTTCATGGACCTCCACCCCCCAGGCCCCCAGCCCACGACTGGACAAGGTAACCTACAAAGGACTGATATAAAATTTAAAAAATACATTCTTTATGAATATAGATATGCATTAATTTTGTAATTGAGCTTTAAACATCGGGTCTGCACTTTCACTGTGGTACACAATAAAGTGTTTTTGTGTGTTGCCTTTTGGGCTGGAAAGAGAACAAACTCTGAAACATTTGTACATTCCTAAAATGCCTATAAATGCTTGAAGATGCCCTCAATCAGTAATAATTGCTCTTTAATTCCCCCATTTAAAATAAATGGGGTGTCTAAAAGTATTTGTGGCTGTTTATATGTTTTTAAATACATTGGTGTTTTCAGGCATTTTCTTCTCTTCTACCTCTTTTATGTTACATAGTTGATTTTAAAACACCTTTACAAATGCTTAAATATTCCTACAAACCATTCTAGATGAACATGAAGAAAAAGTAGTAAAAGCCCTTATTCTTATGTATTAGTTGTCATGGGGCACACAATGGGGGCATGGCAGGTGCCTTTGCCTATACACTTTTTGTAGTTCCACTTGTTCTTCTTTCTATTTCAAAAAAATATGAATATGCTGAAATGTAGAACATTTACACATCAGAAATAAAATGAAATACATACAGTAGGTATACAGAACATCTTTTAGTCCTCAATTAAAAAAAATGGGAACATCCTATATTTCACTTGTACCATCTGGCTCTATCAAGTATTTTATGCTAGAACATGTTGCCTGTTGATGTTTAGTTATAAGAACATGTAACACGATACAGTCTGAGCTGGGGACAGCAACCACACCATTTCTGGTTTAATAACCTTGACAGCAATGTGTACAGGGGATGAGAAGCAGCCGGGTCACTGTACTATGAAGATACACTTCCAGGGACCTCTCAGCACCATTATACTATAAGGTCAGACCTCTCCTATTCACAAAGGTGGAATAATGTATTTCATTTATTCAGTGGTAGCTGTAGTTTGTATGTCCGCAGTGTAGCCAGGGAGCATGAATTTTCAGCAAGAACTGATCAATGTTTTAAAAGTTGACACCCATGTAGTGTTCTGTGTGTTCTGCAGCTTCTGGGATTAGTGCAGTTTGTTAAGTATCAATAATGAGTTTCAGGTAGAGCAATATATCAGAAAATCTATTGTGTCAATAAAAAAACATTTAGTCTTCGCAATATGTATTACCTGAAACCAATGATAATTTGACATCTTGGGGAGATATTTATAAAGGAAAATGTTTCACTTGTGTGATCCAAAGTTTTTTGTTTTTTTTTATGCTCGAAGGTCTTGGCATGCCTTAGGGGAAAATCTGCAACTACTGTATGCAAAAACAGATGCAACTGTAAAATCAGATTACACTAAAGTCCCTGCTAATTGAGGAATTGGAATTGGTATTGTATTTTGAAAATTGCAAAATGTATGTATTAGCGTTAATATGCCACATAATTAAAACTCTCAGTACATAGAATTGCACAGTGTGTGCTAATGTGATCAGATCCTGAAGTTGTGAGTGAGTTACTTGTACGAAATGTATAATATGTGTAATGTATAATGAGTGTGGATAACAAATTACTTTGTGTAATGTATAGATCATATTGCTTACTACTTTTTATAATATAATTTCCCAAATCACTATATCTGTTTTTTGTCTGCTGCATCTAGTTCCTCAAAGGTCAAACCCACTAAAAGCTAATATTGCATTGCCAGCTGTAGATTGACCCAACCACTGACTTACTTATTATGTACCTCATGATTGATAAGGGTGACAAATTCTTTAACTAGTTTGTGTTACAGCCCCTCATAAGGCCATGGCGAGGGATGTCAAGTTTTCACAGCTGGAATCCCCAATTATTTATTTGTTCTAAATAATGAGGAGAGTGAAAAAATTAATTAAGTAGTGGCATCAAAGATTCAGGTGGGTATAACAGGCCACCAAAGCCAACCAGAGATTAAAAAAGTAAACTTTTGAGTAAACTGTGTGTCAACCATGCAAATATAAGTATAAATGTGGTGAAGTTGTCCATTAAGGATCATAGAAAGACACAATTGCACTTTTACAAATTACAAATAAATACAAAATACAATGATTCTATGACCAGAATTACATACAGAAGATATAGTCTACTGCTGAAGTCTATATTCAATTATTTTTCTGTTGTCTTTTTCTCAAAGGTGTCAACATAAAGGAAATGAAAAAACAGATAAGGAAGCACTAGGCATTGGAAAGTTGAACCCTACACATTGACAATGGATCCAATATCATTTATTGCTCCCAAGCAGTCATCACCAAATTATGATTTCCTTGAGTACAACCTTCAGCTTATTGGTTCTTTGACTCTACATGCCTTCACTACAATGCCAATGATACCTTGGGTGGTGGCAGAAATCAAGAGAAAAAGCTTATCAAAAACCAAGGACTCTCAGCCTGTCCAGTCTGTGCGGCTGTATGTATCACCCTTGTGCATCTGCTGTGAGCCAGACCTTGGAGAAAGCCACCAGTGGGATCCTTTAATCTGTTCTAGCATCTTTGAGTACAAGCCCCAGTTTCTCCAAAAACTGATACACAATAGCCAGGACCCCAGTTATTTTGCCTGTCTTCTAAAGGAAGAAGATACAACACCTCAACAAAGCACATGCTATGTCTTCCGATCTGGTGATCAGTCCAAAGTAAGTGAACCCAGTGCGATACCACTCTGTACTAGCATATATGATGCATATAGATATTGTTTTTGTTATGATGGGCACACTGATGAACAACATCAACGCAATACAAATTGTGCATCCCATCATCAGTACATTTCACAATTTTGTTGTAATGAGAATTGTTTAGAACATTGGTCGCCAACCAGTGGTCCGTGGCTCTGGCCAGTTCGCCCCTAAGCGTGGTCAGGAAAAGAACCCCGTTTGGAGGGTGCACCGGCCAGAACCCCGAACCATGTTCCCCCTACAGATCGCAGACTCAGTGAAGTTTGCGGGTTCTGGCATCATGACATCACTAGTTTCTTCCCCTTTGAGTGACACCGAGCGCATGTGTGGTCTGGAGCGGGTAAATTTAGTGATCCGTGGGTTCGAAAAGGTTGGCGACCACTGGTTTAAATGAGCAAACTTAACATATATTTACTTGACATATAGTTCTGTAAAATTCTCAGAAACATAGAAGGCATAATGCCTAATACATATTTACTATTACTAGTCATTACAACTATTGGTTGTTCGTGATCGTTTTAGGTGAGTGTTGATTTGTTTTATAGTATAATAACAATAATGATAATAAGCAAGCAGTCATTATCCATAATCGATGTAGCAGTCCACCTGTACACAGGCTAGATTTACTAGAAGATTGCGAATGATAGTTTCGGGTGAAAAAACTCTACACTTCCTAAACTGTGCTAATTGATAAGTATGTCACAAATATGATTTTCAATCATTATTTAGATTTTGTGGATGCCTACACATGACTATATGAGACCATATAAACCGAACTATACATGCAACTGTAAATTGTGTTTCAAATTTGTATAGATTTTTGAAGTTTTGGTATTAATAAAACATTCTCAGGTCATTATTGTAGAAAGGGACAGGGAATGTCCCAGCATTATTTGGTCTTACCTGCCTAAGGCTGGGTCTACATGGAGGTGTTTTAAAAACGCATGTAAACCTTCCTATTGCTTTTATATGCATTTTATGCACTTTTATTATCTTTTTAAAGCTTGACTTTAAAATGCTGGAAAACACCTATGCCACGTTTTTCTTTTTTATGGGTTTTACCGGGTTTTGGAGCGTTTTCCAGTGTTTTAATTTTTTAAATGTTGAAAGCAACGTTGAACATAAATGTCATAAATGTCCCTCAAGGAAACATCCTGGTGCAGATTAACCCATGGTAATGCATAGGCATTTCAAACATGGGCTTTAAAAGCCTCAGGTTAAAAGCTGGAGAAACAGTCCGTGTAGACTAATTGTAGGCGCTGCGAGTTTCTGGCTACAAAGCTACGCATGCATGAGGAAGTAGCTTGCCAGGGAAACCCTGCAATCCCTGTTTCCATTGCTTGTGCCAGGGATGAATGAACTCCTGCACACCTGTCCTAGCATTGGCATTAAAGATGGCCAAAGGTTGTCTCTGGAAGGGAAAGAGAGGGAAGATGGCGGCCCCCTGTTATGGGATGTGGATAGGTAAGTTCCACGGGTTTAGTTCTGGTTTACATTTATCTGAAAATGATATTTTATCATAGGTGATTTCATAAAAGAAAGTCATCTATTTTTATTATCTATCTCACAGAAGAATACACATTTTAAAAAGCTTTGTTTGTCCAAGAGACCAAACAACAAGATCATAAAACCTAGGCTGGTGACCCTGCTAGACTATACACTTAATGAATGTAAACCACAGCTATGCAGCCACTTGGCAAGATATGACTCCCAGAAATACAAAGGATTTTCTGTGGTTGAAAAACAGTTCAGAAATAATTGGTTCAGAATAACTAGGCTACATATACACATCAGATAATTGTCGTCTGAGACGAATGGTAGTGCTCACCTTGGGTGAAGGTGAACAGTATGGGCACTCTATGTACAGTGATTGTTCATTCATCTGTCTATGGCAGAAAAAATTGCAGTTTACAACTTTTTTATTCTGTAAAAGGAGGCCATAAAATTTTCTGAGAAATTAAACTGCAAAATGAAGTGAACTTTTATAATCTGGAGATCATCAAGGTTCTTGTTCAATTTAAATTTATTTCTGGGAGCCACAAAATGACATATTAAACGAATGTGTGTAGTACAAAAACACCAGCATGCCTGCTCACAGAGACAGAGAATAACAGATAATTTTACACTTGGCAGTTTTCATGGATTATCTGACCACCAGTGTAGCCCAGCCTCTCACCCCCTTCTCTCTCTCCCTCTTTCTCCTCATGCCCTCATTCCCAACTTGTTGTTTATGTCACCTAATACTTCAGCCAGCATCACCCTTTCTCCAGGTAGATAAATAGTGTGGTGACTTTGCAATTCATGCCTGCCAGTTACCAGGTGGAATGCAGCCAATTGCTCATGCACAAGACCAGGTTGTTCCCACTGTGCCTTCTTACCAACCTATTCCTGTAAAGAAATACACAACATAATCCATATAAATTCACTATTGCAAACAAAAGTCCTGTATTCTTGGAGTCAACACCCTATTCTATAGTTCTTCATCAGAAGGATTTAGTATTATCACAAAAGTATTATCAAAGTATTATTACAGTATTATCAAAAAAGAAAGTGGTAGCTTGGGACATGCAAGCTAAAGTTAGGTATTGTAGAATTTAGAAAGAGTTTTTCATAGTTTGATAAACACCCAGATTACCTAAATTGTTGGACAGAAAA
This sequence comes from Pyxicephalus adspersus, assembly GCF_032062135.1. Taxonomy (NCBI): domain Eukaryota; kingdom Metazoa; phylum Chordata; class Amphibia; order Anura; family Pyxicephalidae; genus Pyxicephalus; species Pyxicephalus adspersus. Next base: position 127,559,418 of record NC_092860.1, on the reverse strand, counting down.
ATAAAATGTATAATCTATTTAACACAGAGAAGTTGGATATGCAGCAATTCATTAACATGCTGATACAGCATACTTTCACTGTGGATTAAGAGAGGAGATTGCTTTTACAGACAATCACAGTGATTACCATATTTCTGTATTTTAAATCTTATTGGTAAAATGTAAAGCTTGCAGTGTCCTTTGGAATGTTCTCTGCTTAACACTGTGACAAATTTCCTTCTCCTTCAAGCACCTTTTTTTCATTAAAATGAATGAGCCTTCTCTTGAAACAAAGTTACAAAGCAACCAAAGTGGAAAGCAAACTTATAAATCATTATTCTTTAGATGGAGTCCATACATAGTAATATAACTGATGATTCTATAGGTGAAGCCTCTGCATAGGAAATAATATTAGAAATGATGATTCTATAGGGGAAGTCTGTGCTTAGGAAATATTATAAATCATTATTCTTTAAAAATGGGACACTGCAGTAATGTTTTCGTTTTTTTAATAAGCAGCGCACTTGTTGCAGTTAGGCATTACAGTTTGCTATTTATTGCAAATGACAGAGACACAGGAGAAGGAGAAAACCCTGCCCCGAACAGCTTACATGCTAGGAGGTGGGGGAAGTAACACACAATTGGAGGGGATATATATATATATATATATATATATTCCTTTTTAGTGTCTTAACATTAGAAGGAATAACATTATAGAGAAAGCCACAATGAAATGTATGTAGTGTACACACACAAAGCAATTCTGAAACCTGTAACTGCACTTTTCTGCTGTACAATAAAGGAACTTCCCAGTCGTGCTTGCCTATGGCAGAATGAATATACTGTACCGTAAAAAGTGAAAAGGGTTCTGATATGCTTTAGACTGCTGTTCAATGCTGTTTTACTTATTTTAGATTTATGATCCTGCACAGTAATGTTAGAGGAAACAATGGCATATTCAGATATTGATATTGATGTCTCTGCTTGTTGTCCATTGATTTCTCAGCTGATGTTGTGATCTTTCTATAACTGTCCTGTGATGTGTGATCTGATACAGCTCTGGTATCCAGCTGTCTTATTTTTAACTACATCCCAAACAAACACTGGGCAAAGTTCATTATCCTTCAGTGTCTGATGAAAAGTAAAGCACAAGTGTCAGATGCTGTTGGGACAAATAGTTGAGTTCATTCTCTGAAACCTTTCCATTTATAACATGCAGTAAGTCTTTGAGAGAATAACTCCCATACTTGCTGTTTTGACATGTTCATCACCCCAGCAGCGTTAGCTATGAGAGGCAGCTAAAAACAGTATTGATTATTACGATCGATAACACCAGTGGCTGTTATATCTTGTATAAAAGGAAAACATCAATTCTCATTACAAAAGGTAATTATAGGATTGAGTATAGAGATCAATGCCTCCAAATTCTGTTATATCACATAACTAAAAACAACAATTCTGATTTGAAAAGTCAATAATTTTTGTAATTCATTTTAGGTATTAATTAGACTTAATATTAATTGGTGGAATAAGCTATAATGATGATGTAACTATAGCCCAGAGCAGATTAGATTTTACATTTCACATGCCAGTCAGAAAATGATTTATAGTTTTATGATTTCTGTTTTATGATTTCTGATGATTTCTGCCTACATTTTTACTCTTTATTTGCAACACTCTAGACAGTACTTTTGTAAGGTTTGGAAAGAGGTAGAGTAGATCAGATCTCCCATCAATTTTTTTTGCTTTCTATGTCCTCATCAGATTTTCCTTCTTTGAGTGTCAGAGGTACATAAATTAATAGAAAATCTACCCATTGGGCATGGAATAGTATTTAATATTGCTTACTCATTTCTTAAATCCCATGTCAGTTGTTATATCAGGTATAATTTAATTATGGCGGTTAGTTAAATCCATGAACATTTTGACTGCAAATAATTTTCTTAAAATATTATTTTTTTTACTCATTATTTGACAATATTACAGTAAACTCTCTGAAACTCAAGAAACTGGAACTCTCAAGTAACTGGCATGCGACCTGGCCATAAAAAATTTCAGAGTAAAGTTGCCATGCTGTCTGTAAGAAGACACATTACTCCTGCAGCTCCCATGTGTTCTCAGCACCCCAAAACATCCATATAGGTATACGTATATAGAACCCCTATTGCTTTCCTGGCTACCCACAACTAGGTATTGTCTTTCTGTCTACAGCTGCCGTTATACTGCCCTATACTTCCTTAAAAACTGTGTTGGTGATAAAAAAAATCCGAATAAGTAATGATAGTTTATTTCATGCATATACAGTGTATGAGTGGAGATGGTAAAAGTATATGCAAGAGTTTTCACATTAAAAAGTTTTGCTACAGGAAGCAGTTTCCATGGCAATCACACTGCTGAGGTTTATTGGTATTACTCAGCACTCAAGTCACTGACATGATAGCTAAATGGAGATTTTAATCTTCATGTAGTAAAGCTAAAGCATAAAAGTGTAGAAGGGTTACGTGATGTCTCTTATGCAACTAAACAAACCTATTCCTGTTCGCAGCTATTAAACTAAACTCAGTTCACCTTGCCTTGGAACAGGAGTGGGTTTAGTTCCATTTTAAAGACATGAACTATACTAAATTACACAGCAGTAGGCCTAATCTTTTAACCAGTGTGTGACCTGAATTTTTTTTGTTAAAGTGTAGGTAGAAGAACACTAGAATATATTGTAGCTTACCACCCTTGGTTTCAGGGTTTAGGTTTGGGGTTATAGAATATGTTTGAGTATGTTGTTCTAGGCTAGGGCCTATCTAAATGGGCATTATTTATCTTTGTTTGATGGGTGTTTTAAATGCATTATTAATATTATTAAACAGTATTTATATAGCGCCAACATATTACGCAGAGCTGTACATTAAATAGGGGTTGCAAATGATAGACAGATACAGACAGTGACACAGGAGGAGAGGACCCTGCCCCAGAGAGCTTACAATCTAGCATAAGGGGGAAGTATCACACAACAGGAGGGGGCATATGGAATGGTGGGTAAGTAGTGTGGGTTTGAGGAGACAGGAAAAGATGGGTTGTCAAGTTTGAATAGTTGGGTTTTGAGTGCTCTTTTAAGAAGGTAGGAGCAAGCCGAATAGGACGAGGAAGACCGTTCCAGAGAGTCGGGGCAGTTTTTTCTTTTTTGACAGACCTTGGGAAATACCAGAAAAATAGGTGCACAATATATTCGTGGAAAAGAAACGTATAAATGTATACAAACTACTTACATGGTGTTGGCCATTTACCCCCAAAAAAGGTAAAGATTCAGCAGTGGGTCACCCCCAGGTCTCAGCCTCCTGGTAACAACCACCACATACTTGGAATATACTGTGTGATGGAGGTGAGTATCAGTACAAAGGTGAAAGATGTAGTTTATTTTCAGAGTAGAAGTTAAAAAAAAAGAGATAGTGTCAATAATACTGGGGCATGTCAGAACCAGACCTAGATAAAAACTAGGTTATATCTGAATAGTTGTCACAACATCCAGCAAGGACAGATTCAGCCTGACATCAGCTGCAGGAGGTCAGCAACTGTGGTAGCCAAACTAAGCCAGAGATGGAATGCAGAGTCACGTCAATCTGGGTTCAAGCCAAAGAAGTCAGTTCAGGTCAAAAATACACTCTTACAGTATATACAAAGAAAATCTCCCAGCAACTGAGCTCTAGAGAGTAATTGGGAATTAAGATGCACATCCATGCATGCCTTAGCATTTGATCAATAAACAGCAAACAGGCAGATTTGCACAAATCTGTGCCAACAGTCCTATGACTTTCTCTCATGACACTTACTCCTACAACTTACTGTACTTATATGAAAGATGGCCTTTAAATTTGATATTGCAACCACTTAAAGCAGACCTAAACTCAAAAACTAACTGACAAAAGAGACGCTATTGTCAAAAAAAGCCCTGGGTCATGGTGGCTTTTTGTTTTGCTCTACACTGCATGGAGAATGGGACATTAGTGGCCATCTAATGGCCCAAAAGGATGGGCATCCTCTCAGAAATCAACTGTGGAGTCAGGGTGGAAGTTGGGTGATGACCGGTCCTGGACATGTCATCTCTGCAGTATGGATGCAAAAAGGTAAGTCTCAGCCATTGGTAAGTGTGCTGTTCATAGTTACTGATTATGGCAGAAGCTCACCACCTATCAACATATATAGTTCATCTTCAAGGCTGAACTCCAGTTTTATCTTATGCAGTTGTATAGACATTTCTTCTGTACTAAAATAGCTTATTATTACCATATTGCACATTACAACCTTTTTAAGATGGAGGAACTCTTGAAATAACTTACAGGTCTTACAATAATAGCAATATCTATTGGCATGATGTTCATTACGAAGAATGCCTCTTACATTGCTGATCAGTGGAGAGAATGCCATCCCTACAGAACCAAACAGATCATTGTCAGAGGTAAATGACTTGGGACACACAGATTGCTCATTGCTCAAGGAACCCCTAGGAATCCCACTCATTCCACTGAACCCTGGCTGAGAAACACTGCAACTAAACCTGAAGCAAGTGAAATTAAGCCCATCTCATTTCATGGTTGGAGGACATCTAGCATCATCTAGCTATTTTTCTCCCCAGCCTTACTGGCCACTAGGGATGAGCGAGCCAATTTTTAAAACTCAATCTCGCGGCGAATTCCGCTGTTCTCGCTTACCGAAATTGTAAGCGAGAATGGCCGGTGTAAAAAAAACTATAGGGGGACCCGGACAGTATATAAAGTTGGGCCGGGACCCCCTGCACTCTCTAAAAGTCAGCCAATCAGGGAGCACTAAAGGTTTTAGAATGGGGATACTTGTCCCTATTTAACCTCTAGTGCCAGGGATCGCAAACAGGATTCCCAGGGCTGCAAGAATGATTGCAGCTCTAAGAATCCACTGTGATCCTGGGGCACAAGAGATTAATTAAGCTCTAGTGCCCTGGGATCTTCTCAATGAATGCGGCCGAAATCGGTTCAACGAAATGTCGCGAAACCATCGGAAATTCAAGGAAACTTTTGCATTTCAGTTATAATAACCAGTCGGGTAAAAAATTAGAATTAAGAATCTGGTTGGTGTGAACAGGCAACTACATATTTCATCTTTTACTTTTTTCTCTGTTTTATTAATGCACTTAGACAACACAAAGTGCTCTATTTATTAAAGGGAGAATCTGAAATTCCCTCAAACATTTCCTGGTGGAAGTCTTCCAGTTCCATGTGTTTTATTGGTAGTAGTTGATTCCCATGAGGGAATGTTTGAGGCAATGTAAATAGAGCCCAAAGAGACACAAATATAACAATTCAAACAATCTCTGTCCTGGATGTATTACATTGTTTTCACTGCAGAAAGCTATAATATTATTATTAAATAGCGTGTTAATATTTATCCAGGTTTAAAACATTTTGACAGAGAGGTAAGTGATATAGAGAAATACTACAGTACCATCTAGTGGTAATTAGAAGAATTCTGGTTACAGGAGAGAGAATTCATCAAGCTTCAAAATGTGGTATCCCTTGCTAAAGATAACACATCAAACAATATTTTATATTAATATTTCTAATGTGTTTATTGCTTGACCTATTAGGTCAATCATGTCAAAGGTTATTTGATTGGCTGCAAAATTCCTCTTCTAAGTTTAACACTTGTATGTCAAATGTTTTTATTATATGAACTTACAAGTGGGTAAAACTGTGATGCTTCTGTCATAGTCTACTGTTAAAATACATTTTAAAATGTTTTTGTAATTTTATTAAAAAATATAATGCTGGGGCTCTCACAAGCCCGGATATACATACAAAGCGTACATACAGTATTGGGTGGAATTAAAGATCGAGGGTAGGGATGTAGGGAGCTCTGGATAGGTAAATGCTTACATCACAGAGTATAATACTAGATAATATATAAAATCTAATACAGTACTTGATATGCCTAATGTACATGTAATGTACATGTAATGTAATGTGATGCCTTCTCTCTAGTATTCCTGAATTCTGTCCTGGGAGAGGGATACAGATTTCCAGAGCTAGGTACATAGTTGTAAATCTGCTAAAACAGCTCAGAAAGTTTGTAATCACACATGCTGAAAATCATTGTAGATCAGTTCTGACTTCCCTTGTTACAGTCTTATTTTATGTTTCTAGCAAAAGAGTTGTAGAGACTGTCATTGAGTGTATAAGTTGGCCAAGGTTTAAGAAAAAAGTAGAATTAACATTATTGACAAAAAAAGAATAATAATAAGCTCCAGGGCACAGGGTTTATAGGTTTTAACACAGGTGTGGGTTACACATGTTCTTTTCTGTCCACACTAATGTATGTCAAACCTCCAAGCGACCTGTGAGGTTAGAAGATTTTATCACAAGCATTGGTTACTATGTTTGCTCTCACCTATATATGGCCAACTATCAAGGAACTTTCTAGGGAATGGAGCTCTCATGAGTATGGGCAAGCATGTTTGTCATCACCTATACATGAAAAACTGTCAGGGGTCCTTCTAGAGAATCAAGCTCTCTCTATAAGTATGGGAAACCATGCTTGCCCTCACCTGTAGATGACAAGCCACAAGGGGTCCTTCTAGGGAATTAAGCTCTTATTATAAAAGTATGGGTAACCTTCCTTAAATTCATCTAAACATTACAAACCTTCAGGTGTCCTGTGGGAAATATAACACATCTAAGAGCTGTGTGGCCATTCTTTACTTCACCTACATGTAGCAAGTCTTCAGGATATATTGTTTGATCATGCATGGTGGCTCAAAGGTTAGCACTCTGACCTTTACAATGCTATGTCCAATCTTCAGCCAGGGCTCCATCTGCATAGAGTTTGCAGGTTCTCCCTGTGTTTTGTGTGGGTTTCCTCTCACATTTCAAAAACATGCAGTTAGGTTAATTGGCTTCCCCGTAAAGGTGACCTTAGACTGCAGCAACAACAGATGCAACAGATGACAACCTCCAAACAATCACCAGTCATACCTGCTAACCACCAGTAAAGGGAACTCGTCCCATTTGCAGGTACCTTGCATCCATGTCTAGAGGTATAGGTGCTAGTTAGATTTGGTTACATTCATCTCAAGCATATTACTCAGTCTTTGAATTGGACTATGCTTGATTTGATCTATGGAAAAGTCAGTGACATCAGTGCTCTGGCATCACAAGTCTTTACACTCAGATAAGAATAAGGAATGTAAATCCTTATTTAGCAATACCAAAACAACTATGCTAAAAAGGAATTTAACAGAACAAGCAAAGAATGGATTATATAGGTTAAACAGAGGCTTGGATCCTTCTCTTGTAATTTGGGGCTAATTGGTCTGTGCAATAGAAACTTCCTGGGATAAAAGGGTAATAGTGTAATTGCGTGTCTGTTAGGGTATCTCAAATCATCCCATAGGTATGCAATGACCTAATAATAATGATTGTTGGACTGCAATTAGAGAGTCTTTCAAGAAAAATACTGTGTTTGCCTTGGAAGCTTTTATAGTATGTCATCATAAGCCACTTTTAAAGCCCATTTCAACTCCTGCCAAATCATTTTTCAACTTCTGATAGAAATGTGAGATTTAGGAATATCTGACAGGTTTCCCCTGCTATTTGTGTCCTTGTTGGAACAATAAACTCACTTCCTGGTCCAATGACAGGATGTCACATATACAGGAAATGGCGAGATATTCCAATGATGGAAACAGAGATGGCAGCAAAATCATATTTACAGAATTTATTAGTGTCTTCCTGTCCTAATGACACCTGCACTTTCTCATTTTCTGGCTATCACCAGGTCAGACATTTGAAGAAAAATGAAAGAACTTTTTGTTGCCTTTGTCTACATTTAACCACTTTCTGAAAATGTAAAAAAAATGGGATAAAGTTGGGCTTTAAAGTAATTCTGTCACCTAAGCTGTCTTTATATACATATAGCAGTCTCCAAGCCTTGTTAATTTGCATGAATGCTGGACCTAACCTGGCAAGCAAAACTCCAACATTTCCTGGTATTGGCTCAAGACTGAGTACGCATGTTCAGTTTTGGCCACTGTAAACAATTTTTGTGATTGTTTCCAGCGTCAAAAAAGTAACAGCTAAATGTATCCATGAATGACATTGGGCGAACGCTGCACATGTATGATTCTTGCCCGCCCTCCGCCCTATGATTTCATAGGCGACCTTAAGGTAGCTAATACCCTTTAACGCGTGCTTGTAATTTCAACAACCTTTTTTTTTTTCTATGTCCTAAGGTAACTAGCGTGCATTCCTATGGCATAGTGACAGTTTCTTCTGATAGCCCACCTGTCCCTCCCCAGCAAGGTATACTCACCAACCCATTTTTCCTTGTTGCAATACTTCTAAGTTCTTCCGGGGTGAGCTCTAACCTTAGTGACAGTGTTTGATCTAGCAGTTATCCTTTAAGTCTGAGTACTTCCACCAAGGGAAGGTTATATCCTCCATTATACCCAGAAGCCCCATTCCGTTAGATCAAAAGGGTAAATGCAGGTTCACACTTACCTCACAATCAAACATTCCTGCGTGACTCCCCATGGCCAACAACTTTCCTTCTGCTTGAACACTTTTTAAGAACCGCACATTTAATGGCTGGTGGCAGTGAGTGGTACTAGTACAAATACAATGCACACTCTGTGTTCTATACAAGGCACACTAAGACTACTCACACATTTACAGATAATTGTCACCTGAGATAAGCAGTCTTGCTTGTCCCCCAACATCATTCATTAATCCGCCATGGTAAATTGATGAACGACTGCTGTGCACTCCTATAGAGGGTGCTTCTCGCTTGTTCTCCACCCTCCTCTCTCTAAAGAACAGAATATACCTGTTTGTGCAGTGCTTGTCCATTCATCTGTCACTGGAAATGATCACAAAAGAGTGTCTACGGTGACAAACTTCCAATGTCTGACTTTTGTGGGGTTTAAATCTAAATTATTTATCCATATCCCATTCAAAACGAATATTTTGGCAGTTTGAGGCAGCAGCCTATTTCTTTCTAAGCTCTGGTTTGTGAATGTTGGCAGCAATAGTATCCTCATTTTGAATTAAAAAAGTTAATTTGGCTAATCTTTCGGGAGCCAAATCATTAGATGTCTGATGGTCCCCTGTTCATCATAGCACACTGCTGGCAAGCCGCATTGTATTACCAAAACTTTATCCCCCAGAGGTCGGGAGATACCAGTGTCTATTACACTTGGTGAAGTAATATGAGATACAATAAATAAAATATGTACTGCAAGGAAACAATCACCAGGATACGGAATCTCACTTCTTCCTGCCATTGTTTAGGTAATATCATGGATACATTATCACTCCCATGTAAGATGAATATTTCAAAGTATGTTGTAGACATTTTCCTTGTCTTTATATCCTGACTGGAACAGTGACTTGAAGAGACTAATTCCCAGCCCGTCTGAAGAACTTTTTTCCTTTGCAATGTTGGGAAATAAATTCTTTTACATTGTATATCTCATACCTTTATAGAGTGGTACTTCACTTTTCAACTTTTCCAGACAAGGACACATAGAATTGTGCAAGATAACAGTAACCATGGTTCAGTCTGTATTCACAGTCTATGGATGTCCTTACTAATATGCCCTAAAGAGAGTCAAGTTACTGGTATAACAGAGTTGATACAGAAGCCTAACCTACAGTATCATGTATCTGTTTAGTAGAAGAGAAGTCCATTACTCAGCTTCATGCAGAACTACAGGCACCTTCTTTGTCCCATGTTGATGTAACATTTCAGGAGTACATATGGTGAATGGCCAGTTCCCTAAGCAATATAAATATAAACTACTGGAGTAGATGTGCCGATTTATTATTAATATTGTTATTATTTTTAATAAACAGGATTTATATAGTGCCAACATATTACGCAGCGCTGTACATTAAATAGGGCCCTTATATTGTAAATAGACAAGGTAACGATGGAGAAACTATAGGCTCTTTATGGCAGGCTTAATTAAAACTAGAATAAATCCTTTATTTAATTTGTACAAAATGATCCTACAAGCATTACGGAGAGACCGTAATAATACTAGATTGGTACTATATTGGTAGCAATCTAGTGTTGAATGAACATTCATTCTAAAACACATCAATACTAAACATTGCCAGAGATTGTGTAATATGTACAGTAAACACAAAAGATTCTCCCTCATTGTGTTTACATGATTTATGTATATTGGTATGCTTGTAGGATTATTTTAAACAAATTAAATAAAGGATTTTATCTAGTTTTAATTAGGCTTGCCATTCAATTTCAAGATTCAGGATGTTTTTCTCACTCTAAAACATGCAAAGAAATAGGAATCTATGGGTTTTGCTTGTAGGAGATCAATAACTTCAACATTTATTAAAAATGTCTGCCTTTCTGCCTTAGCCACCTGGCCTCAGGCTCCAACTCACCCTAGTTTTAGATATGCACTTCCTTTTATTAAGACTAGCCAAGTGCTTTCCAGCAACCTTTAATTTTTGCCCTTGGCAAGGGATGGAGTGCCTGGCCCACCTGTTCCTTCCAGGACGCTTCAGGCCTGGATCCCAAATGTGGAGCCGCAAATCTGCAGCAACACAATTACACAAAGCCCTACTCAGGCCCTGTAAAGCGGAACTAAACCCTGTTACTAGCCTGCACCCATTTTATCGCACGCCACTGCCATCTTCTTTCTTCTTCTTTTCCTAGTTGCACTCCTGGGCCATCTTGATTGGTTGGGCTTTGATGTTATAACTTCATTTAGTCCTGGGAACCCCAGGGGATGCCAAGATTGCTAGGTACCCTGGCAACCAATGCTTGTGTGACAGCTCCAGCGAGTGTTGAGGTAAGAATGCATTTTGCAGAAGTAACATCAACAACCAATAAAGCCCTGCCTGGTCGCAAATACTTTAATTTCACTTTAATCACTTTTCAAAAGCGAATCTGAGGCAGATGCTGCCGAATACCACCTGAACTTGGTGTCACATGTTTCATTACACAACAGGGCTCATTAGACACCCCTAAAAAAAGCTTTGTAATAGAGACATCTTAAAAATGATATTCCCTCCAGGAATCTGAAGCTTTTGCTAATATCGGAAAATGGTTCTTTCCATGCCTGCTATGTCAGGTTTACATTGCTACCGGAGTACTGGACGATGCCACAATGACTGCCATTCCAATGCACAAAGAAAAGAACAGTTAAGCTACAAAGAGGAGAACAGAAAATAATATGTCAGACATCTTGTAGTGTATATTCCCTTAGGTATGACTTTCCTTTTAAAAAAATTAAAAGAAGAAAAGTTTTACTTTTGCAGTTATCTGCTCAACCTGTATGAGCGCTCATTACAACATTAGTTTTCCTGTCTGAATGAAGCCCAGCTTTCAATTAAACAGCACTCTGCTGTTCCTGGTGGAGAATGGAGCCTGTGTGCACATTCCAGTATAACAGAACTGAATACAGGGCTGAACATTACTAGTTACAGTGTGTTTAGCAAAACCGTTGGTGAAGCCTGGGCTGCAGCCGTTGGCAGGATGATGTTATGTGTTTATTTTTATCCTCACTAGGATCAATCAAATAAACTGTTATTATATAGCAGCTGCTATTTTACATTTATATACCAAAACATCTATAGAACATCCATATCACTGGTATTATTAAAAATATGAAAACAAGTTTTGAATTCAATTTTATTTTGCCAGATTTAAAGCATTCCACATTTTATTTAGGTGAAAATATTTCTGATTGTTCCACAACAGTCTTGTGTTTCCTTTCATTGTAATTGTATTTGCACAACATCTGAAGGATGTAGGATTTATGCCAGCTAAACATTATATTTTCTCTTGATATTTTTTTTTCTTTATGATTGATTACAAGTTTTCATTGTATGTCTTTTGTTAAGCTTCATACAGACCTATTGGATAAGTTTCAGATCATTGTGGCTGGAAATGATCTTTTGTGATCATTTCCAGTAACAGATAACTAAGTGAGCGCTATACACACAGTGCCATTCTGCTCTATGGAGAAGGGAGGGGGAGCCATAGCGGATCTATGAGTGGCACCAGAGAACCACTGAACCCATCAGATTTTCAGGTGAATCTAACACGACTGTTTGTCTCTGGCGACAATCCTCTGCTGTGTATATGAAGCTTTAGTCTTTAGAGCTTTTAGTCTCTAGTCCATCTAGCTCTCTTGCTGACCCAATGGTCCCACTATGACTGGATCTGGGTAAGTATTTATAAATCATATTCATAAACCTCTTTTTTTCCTTCCCTTCTGTTCTGTGAATAATACCATTAAGAAGAATACTACTAAAAGTAAATTTACAATATCTGCCCACTAAATGCAAAGTACCTATTATCAGATAGCATTGCTTCTCTTTGTGGATTACAATACATCTTCTGTGTACAGCAAATGCATGAGGGTCACCTGTAGACCTATCACACTTTCTGTCCTAGGGTTACCATGCTAGTCATTTATGAGCATCAGTACATTGAATGGTGTCACCGTAAGACATGACGTTTAAAGAAATGTAAAGTAAAAAGTAAAACAAAGAAAACTAAAGCTGCGTACACGCGTTTAATATTTGTCAATGGAAAGGATCTTTCATGACCCTTTCCAAAGACAAAAGACTGAATGAGGGCTTTTGTACTCTATGGAGGAGGGAAAAATTACCGAGCAGCACCCCCCTGCCCCCCATATGAATAATAGGGCACCAAGTATTTGGGGTTTTCCTATACTTATTATACCACAATTGCATACAGTTAAAATTCAAAATGTATTAATTAAAAACACTAATGAACATTAACAATGTAGATATATAAAAGGTTAAAAAATCAAGGCAGGTAAAAACATGATTTTTACATCAAATAAATTCATTATGCATTATATAGTTTCACTTGGTAATGGGTTTCACAGAGTCTTCTGGTTCATCAGACCCAGAAACTATGTTAAATAGGTGAAATACATACATTTCTTCTAACTGTATACGTGTATAGTAAATACAAAATTCCTCATGAAGACAATTCTCTGAGAAGATGTGAAGGTATTTATATTTTTAGTGAAAACAGCAGACCATATAGTAACATGGAGGTGTTTGAAAGACACCTGATTTTTGCAGGGAATAATCCTATTACTTGTCAACATGTATGGAAGAAACAAAAAATCCTCAGGAAGTAAGAGACCAACAGGAGATGTATACTGAGGTGATCAGAAGCAATTGAGCCTTTGAAGAACTTACAGCTACACTGCAGGCCTCCATTCATATTGCAATTTAATTGTGTGCCCAAGTTGTAATTTGTTAACAGGAACAATTTGCGCACAAAAAATAGGACTCATTAATGTCAATGTAGGGAGAGGTAGCAACGTTTTTTTCATCTGCCTGTTGACAAAGCAATATCCTGATGATATTCAGTTTTAATTGAGGCCAAGGAGGTGTCTACAGAGAGATAATCAAACAGCAAGACAATTATAAAAATATTATTTTTTGTTATTAAAAAATAAAATTTTCAAAACATTTATGAGAAAATAGTATAGAAGAGGTTAAGGTGTTTTTACGCTGTAGTTTTTGGCCATTGTGCAACCCAAGCTTGTTTTATCGTTCAGTTGTTTTATATGTGTTCTGGCATGTTCAGCCTTTTTTGGTAACAATCCCTTCAGATCTGCGAACTGTTATAATCCAGAGGTACAGTGGGCTGGGAACTCCGTCACATGCTGCATGTTACACAGTACAGGAAAATATTTTGTTCCTAGTCATTTCCATGGGGTCTATTTTTAAAGCAGTAAATGTGATATTCATCTAAACATTCCCCCTTGGAGAATCAGTCTGTAACATTAAAATACAGGGGGCTGGAAGATTCTCCAACAGAGAATGTTTTGGTAAATGACGGATTCAGTCCCTTACTGTAGCTAGGGTATGCAAGGGCATTTACTCTGGACAAGATTAGTTATTTCCCATCGCTGGCAGAGCAGGAGGTAAGACCAGAATTTACAGGTATGGGAAAGAGGAAGCAAGGAGTCCAGATTGTAGAGGTAGTGGAGAGAGGAGGCAGTGAGACTAGATTGTGGAAGAAAGTGAAAAGGGAAGCAGTGAAACCAGATGAGGATGGTAGAGAAAGAGGTGTTAATGAGACTGGATTGTGGAAGAAGTAGAAAAGGTGACAACAGATTGGTTTATTGGGGGGGAGAGGAAACTCTAATTGTGGAGGCATGCGGAGGAGAGATTATCAAGGAAACTGAGAGAGGGGCCAGACTGTAGTGGAATGGACATTCTTCTGATTTATTTTAGCTGTCTTTTGCTTTTAAAAATAACAAAAATCAAAAACAAAGGATAGCTGTATTCCAGGCTAGCAGTGTCTAGATGTGATGGCTGCATTATTTTTTTAAGGTTTAGAATATTTCTAGCAAGTACTGAAAATACATGTTTCGAAATATGCAATGCGAATTCCACTTATAACATTACTGAAACCAGATCCCTTCTTTGACAGGTAATTTACTAGCCCTTTAAATCCAATTAGTAATAGAGATGAATAAAAGTAGACAGGTTTCAACTGTAGGTGACAACCACAGCCACATAAATATGAGGTTAAGAAGTAAGTGTAACTACCCTGGGACAGAAATTGTGTTATTCTCAGGATAACCAGGTAAAAAAGAAAAGCTTAGAAAAAAAGCAATACAGTCACCACATTTATTGCATAGTAAGCTGCAATTAATGAAATATATATATAAAATATAATACATAAACATATATATGAGATGATTGGGTAAATGAGCAATACTCATCACTAGCTGCAGATATTTATATTGCGGATATTGTAATTTCATTTGTATAATATACACTTCCTTGCTGTGGTTGTGATCTGCTGAATGCAGCAATAGGGAGTACAAGCCCAGGCTGGGGTTATGGAAATAAATCAGTATGCAGAGCCGCCCCTGGCAGTGTTTATTTAACTGCTAATCGCATTGAACTGGCCTATAGTCCATGTTTTATTTGGTGTTACTATCAGAATGCACACATTTAAAGTTTGTTATCTGAAACAAGATAAGACAGGTTACATAAAACTGGTCAGGCAGGGCAGCATTACCATCATCAATGGGTGTCAGCCAATTAACCTACAAGCACGTTTTTTGGATTGTGGTTGACTTGGCTGTTACCCATTTTTGCTCTCTTGTATGCGGGGGAAGAGGGTGATCCTGCTTTGCCTCACCCAGAATACCCACAGGGAGTTAAACACTCCAGTGCAGCTTTATAAGAGTGTTCCATTAAACCATTGCTGAGACCTTTCCTTGGCATTGTTAAAATTGTTACGGATCGGTCATAAGGCTCCGTTCTGTCATCACTTGCATGATAATTCTGGCTCATACACACAAATGTCAGGTGCCATTATAATGGACTCCTATGGCCTCCAGGGAAGGTGGTGCCAGTCATGGGCACATTATCAGGAAGAAATTAGTCCGCAGCTTGCGTTTTTGTTTGGCACAACTCAATATAGACAAACACAATAGTTCCCTGAGCATTCTTTATATAGAACTTGTAGGTAAATATACAACTCATTACCTAGAATAAACAAATAAGAAAATACAGCTATTTTTTTCTGTGTATATCTCTTCCATATTTTAAATGATGCACTTCATAGAAAGGAGAGAAGACTATTAAAGGCTAACCAGGGTGATCCAGCTAACCTGAAATAGATTTTTTCAAAACCTTTGTTATTAGCTGGCAAATATGTTCAATCCTGGACCAGATGCATTCCAGGTTTATTGGATCACCCAGATTCATGCTTTATAGTCTATCTTCTCCAGACCTTTAAAAAATCAGGCCCATTGTCTACCTAGAGTCGCTTTCCCCCAGCAAGGTTTACTTGCCCATGGTTGGAGCCCTTCCTGGGGTTTGCAGGTATGGTGGAGCATGTTAGAGACCCCATGTGCTCAGTGATGGCACGCTCAGGTCCAAGCTTTTTCCTAAAGAATGAAACAGGAGTGGTGTCGTCAACAACCCAACCTCCGATACATCCAACAAATCACCTTCAAAGGTTAAAGCCCTGCAATGGTGAGGTGGACAGGAATTGGTAATGGGTGGATATAACTTGTTTTGGGGTAAGGTATCAGTGTACACTTTCATTGTACCTGCTGTGCAAAGTGACACTGAGTGAGGGTAAATCTCCCCAATAAGGACACTGACTATGGATCTAACCATTTCCTGTGTTAAAAAATAAAACATTTTGCCTGGAGCTGGTCATTAAAGACCCCAGAGATCCAGAATACTGCAAACATGTACAATATACAGATACGCCTCACATAATGACCCACTGGTGTAATGACTGCTTGGACTGATGACCAGCTCTCCTAGACGTCACTTGTACAAGGGACGTGCTGTATCTGTTGTTTGTATTAGTAGTATTCTGCAAATCACTGCATAAAAACATTATGAATAACGTGTGAATAATAAAATAAGCAAATATTCTATTTTCAGGTCTTTACCATTTCATTAAATAAAGCTATTAGGATCAATATTTATTGCCTCAAAGTGCCATGTCTTTACTCTTCCCATGCAAGTATACCACACATCCAGGGGTATGGAATACCTCCTCCCCCTGCCACATTCTGTGGTTTCCCCCATTGGCAGAGCTGGTATTTGGGATAAAAACCCGACATTTACCCATAGCTAGGGGTGTAGTTGTGAAAAATAAAAAAGGGGGCAGGGTAATATTGAAGGCTATCCAATGCGAGCGTGCAGGGGGAGGCTATAGGGAGGGTCCCAAAAAAGTGAGGGCACGGTGTGTCCACGCATGCCCGCTTCACTAGGACTCCAAGAAGCTCCCCCTGCCATGTAAAGAGCTGCGCTGTTACATTTACTGTCCTTCAACATGACCCACTCCAGAGAGTAAAAAATACTTCTTTTTGGTAAATGAAATGTAGAAAAATGGGAGTAAAGCATTCAGTGCCTTGTTGGTCTTGTTAGAGTGTTTTTTTTTAACATGGGGGAACCCTTGGAATAACTTTTGGGTCTTAGGGAACCCCTTCTATAATTACTATATTCTCAGTACATTAGTGTGGTGGTCATTGGGAAGAATTCCTTACGTTCCTGACCTGTGAGAAGAATGTCACCCTTATAAATAGACAAAAAGATCATTAGTGTCAGTGGTAAGTGACCTGAGAGGCACAAAATGTTCAAAGAACCCCCAGGAACCTCTGGAGGAACCCTGGCTGAGAAACATTGCACTAAAGTGTCCAACCAAGGGGGCCCAATCCGTCCTGTGCCCCGGGGCGCATCTACAGAACATACGAAGGGGTATAAGGAACCACACTTTATGGCTGGGGACACCTGAAGGGTCTAACATTTGCTGTCACCAGGAAACAGTGAGCGGGTGTTTCAAATAATGTAACCCCACCCTAAAGATAAGTATATATATGGTTCTTTCACCAACTATTGTATAAGTCACCCTGCAGTGACCGGGATGGTCGTCATGGTGGGATAGTGGGAGTCTATTTGTGCTTTATACACCTTTGTGGTAAAATGCATATATTGCTATTTTATAATTATGGGTGAAATTTCCCTTCACTTCCTGTTTCAGAGGTGCATCAGGATGTTAAACAAAATCAGTGTCAGTCTTTCTCTAGTGAGAATTTCCCTTTCGTTCTGGTGCCACCATTGGAAGATTTTACGTATGTTTACTTAACATAATTTTTTTTACTTAAGATTTTACTTTGTTGTTGACATTGGTACATATTTGGGGTTATTAGGGACAGCCAAGCCTCCGGTAGCAGAGCCCGGCTCCCGTTGCCCAGTGACCACCCAGCACCGGGCACACTGAGTACAATACATTCCTTCAGGAGCGGCCGCCACTTCCTCATCCAATGAAGTGTGTGAGACCGGCCCGGGTTGTTCGCTGATTGGTCGGATGTGGGCACGCCGCTCGCTGATTGGTCGGGGCCAGACACTGCTGCTGCTTGAACTGTGTAGGAGATCAGATCCGAGGCAGGCATGACGGGGGAGCGTCGGGTGCTGGAAGTTCGGGGTGTTGTTCTGTAGATCGGAGACATGAAGGCCAGGCTGCAGAAACTCATCTCCATCCACCTGGACACGGGGCAGGAGAAGGAGAACAAGGTAACGCAATGGTAGAGGCAGCTTGTCAGGCTCCTTGTAATACCAGGCAGAGGAACTACAAGTCCCAGCGAGCCCAGCTCCGCTATGTGCTGGGGGTCAGAGTTCAGTTTTACCCCTTCATCCATTTATCTACATTGTTCAGGAATACCATGTATATTGAACCCCCATTCCCCCTCTCACAGGTAGCACAGAGATACATGCAGGATTCACTTGTATTTTCACCCTGATGTGCTTTCCATTGAAATGCATTAAAATATGCGTCAAGCTGCGTTGTCATGCGTTGTATTCCGCGTTGTCGTATGTCATGTTACACATGTAACGCATTCTTCTGATATCACATTACTATTGCCAATTCAAAGCAAAGGTGTGAATCTAGCCATGGTGTATGTTACACGAGTGAATATATATATATATGCTGCACATGTGTGTGTTGGTGTCATCTATTGGCCGCTTGTTTATCAGGGAATGGCTTGTTGGATCTGTTCACATTCCCCCAGCATGGAGAAAAGATCACAAACTTGTTATAAAATGTGTGCAAAGTGTTACATTGTTGCTGGGCTGGGGGGTGGGAAGTGTGGCACTGTTACTAAGACGTGTGGCACTGTTACTAAGACGTGTGGCACTGTTACTAAGAATGGCACTGTTACATGGCATCATATAGGTGGTGTAAAGTGTCACACATCTACAAGGAAACAGATGGGTGGTGTAAAGTATAGCTCTGTTACAAGGAGCTGGGCAAGTGGTGTACAGTGTTGCCCTGTGAGTTGGGCATGTGGCTAAAGTATGGCACTGTTACAATTAGTAGGTTAGCTTGTGTACGGTGTAGCACTGTTGAAAGAAATTGGCTGGGTAGTGTATGGTGTAAAGTGTTGGGCAGGTGGTATATTGTATGGTACTGTTAAAAGGAGTTGGTGCAGGTGGTGGTGTAGAGCGCTGCACTGCTGGGCAGGGGGTGTAATGTATGGCACTGTTACAAGTAGGTTGGGTGTTGTAAATTGTAACACATCTACAAGTAGTCAGTGGTGTGAAGTGTCGCACTGTTGGGCAGGTGGTATAAAGTATGGCACTGTAAAAGGCTTTGGATAGATGGTGTAAAGTGTCGCCCCGTGGGGCAGTGTTTACTTGCATTGCAGCATTTCAGTGTGTGATCACTGCTGTACATTGTGTGCATGGTGTATATAGCACAGTCCAGGTTATTGTGTAGAGGGATTTGGGTTATGCATTCATGGTATGGGGTTGTTGTGGTATTATCAGATATATATTGTCATCCACATTTCGCAACACTGATCATTGTATTCTATTACAGCACAGGAGCTCCTCCTGTTTTGTGGTGATGAGTCTGTGTATAGGACAGCAGACACCATCTATCCTTGTATCAGATAACCGGTGATATGTGGCTGCCATAGATAACTGTATCTTGTGTTTCAACATTGCTCTTCCCTCTGCATTACACATTATGTGACATATTTTATTATGTGCCTGTTGGGTATAGCAGAATTGTATTTTCTCCAATGGTCTGGCATGGTGGGCAGTATGATGTTCTTGTATGATTGCTGTGGTTGCCATTCATCTGTGGTTGTATCCAGTTCCTTTGCTTTCTCTTGTATTTTAGTAACATGTCTGAGCTGGGGTTGTTTATATAGAAAAGTACACAGCACACATATTTATGTTCATATTTGGGGAAACTTCAACACTAATATCATAATAAACAATAATCTTCCATTGTTTGTGAAAACTGAACATATCCTGAAGTCAGCAAAATGTTTTGGAGAAACACCTCTCCATTTATTTCTAGGCATTGTCTGCAGTGTTTTGTTTGATTGTTCTGTGTTTGTATGCTGTGTTTGCCCTTAAACTGTCTTAACACTTGCAAATAATCAAAGCATTCTGGGAACCCATTGTGGTTTTAATTTTATTAAATGAAGGTAGCAGGGCAAATTCAAATCCTTGTTTCTGTGTAAATTTTTTTCAAATCCATAAGACAATCATATATATTGCATTTCCCTTTTATATAGCTGATCTTTTTTATCAAAACTTTTATTGGTGATCCTTTGGCCATTCAGGAAAAGGAGACAAAGTATTTGTAACAATTTTCATACACTTTCTAATAAAGTTTAGTTATATGGGTGACAAGCTTTTTTTTTTTTTTTTTTGATGTGGCTTCCCATGGCAAGTGTTACCCCCAGCCTAGTAATTGTACGATGGGGCCATCTCCTGTGTCTGGGACACTGCAGGGAAATTGCAAAAGGATACTTAATGGGTACAGGTTATCTTTAATTGAAGGCTCACTACATACAAAAAAAGTTCTGGTCATTTTTTCTTTTTTCTATATGTGTGCAAGATGTTGCCATCATCATCATCATCATCATCATCATGCTGGCACAGAGCGTGCTACCTGGCCAAAACCAAGGTGCACTTCACATTCCAGGGTAGCATTGAGCTGTGTGTCACCTGTATGGCTCATACCTCAGATAAAAGGTGAATTACAGCTGACATTCCTCTAAAAGATGTTTTGTAGCAACTGGTGTAAGTTTCTCTGAAGAATGACCTATCCAGCATGGCATAGAAAAAAATGCAGCAACCCAGAGCAGACAGAATTCTTTTGTGGATCCCTCTGAAGTAAATAGAAATGTGGATGGTAAAAGAGTTTCAGCAGTTTTGTGGTCTTATTGATCCTTTATCCTGAAGGTAAAATCATATCCAGTTTATGCTGTCTCTTGTCTCCCTGATATCTGTCATTGCTTGCCCCTGGGCTGCAGTTCTTCAAGCTGCTAGTACATCACCGTGTCAATCTGCTTGAAGAAGCAAAGTGGACCACACAGGTGTAAAGCTACGTACACACTTCCAATTATTATCGTCGGAAAACGAACGACGAACGTTCCTGCACGATATATATGAACGATCGTATAGCACCGATCGTTCGTAGATATTGTACACACAATAGATACGATCGTTTAAGCGATAGAGGAACTATGTGCACGACAGGAAAGTGAACGGACGTTCGTTCATTACGCATGCTCAGACCATGGACGATCAACGAACGACCGTACACACGAACGATGTTCAACGATCGTCGCCCAATCCGATCCGCCGGTCCCGTCGTTCGTTTCCAACAATTTTCCTCGTTCGTCGGCGTCGTTGGTTACTTTTTTACCAACGATTTTTTGCCCAATCGATCGTTCGTCGTTCGATTGGAACGATAAAAATTGGAAGTGTGTACGCACCTTTAAGAAGGGGTCAAATCTTTGAAATATAAAGATTTAAAGTGCTTTTATTAATGTATAACATTGAAACTTGCAGTTACTTTAATGGTGGGATACGAAAAGTCAAGTTTGTAGACAGGAGTTTCCTCTCCTTGTCCCCCTGCTCCTGTACCCTAGAAATTTACGGATGTTCAGATTACAGGCAGCCTGGTACATGGTGTATGGAATCCCTGGCAATGTCTCGGTCATTACGTAAGATGAGTGGTAAAGTGCCATAGGTGCTATTTTTTTTCTGTGTCATCTCTAAATCTGTATGTTTTTTTTTTTTTTTTCCAGAGTGTGAAGTAAAAGTGTTTTTAACTTCCAAGTATCATGGTGTGCCCGGTTGCTCTCTGGAATACATCTTTGCTTATATTTGTATTTGACAGTCCTTGGTTGTAAGAGCCAACATTCTTGTACTTCTACATTCTCTTTTAAAGTAAACCTGTATTATAAAAATATAGAGGCTGCCATTGCTGACCTCATTCCTAAAATGCCAGTTCAGTAAAGTTGACTTCAGTATTTGTCATATAAATATTTTATTTATATTTCCCCTTCCTCTTATATGCTGGTTCCCCTGCTCTTAGATTGTAAGCTCTTCTAGACGGGGTCCTCTCCTCCTCCTGTGTTATTGTCTGTATCTGTCATTTGCAACCCCTATTTTTTTTTGGTACTATATATTTTTATTTAGCAACCAATTAAACATGCAGTGAACAATCCAAGATCCTTTACATAAACAAAATGTAGAAATAACATATATACAGCACACCAATAAACCATCAGTGTGATGACTGGTCACTGAGGAACATTTTTGCAACCCCTATTTAATGAACATCGCTGCGTAATATGTTGGCGCTATATAAATACTGTTTAATAATTTATACATAAACAGTCTGGCTTATGGTGTATTGGTCTCTAGATTGCCATCTTCTATACAAGAATGCATTAAATACTCTGTGCTGGTCGGAAATTTCTTTTAGACTTATATTTAGTTGTACAATATAGGAGATGGATTTTGTTTTTTCTGGGTGCTCTGACTTTTCCCTGTGCTGTCTCGGAGTTGTACTTGTTTAGGGCTGAGCTGTGTGGGTGATGTAATTCTTAGAATACTGCACAGTCAAGAGATTTTGTAAACTTCAGAACATTGCAAGACTCCTTAACAGAGTCAGCGCCTTCCAAGTGCCTGAGCAGGTGTTTACTCTTCACATCTGGTGTACTTTTATAGTGTTAAAGAAGGAAACAGTGTGTACGTGTTATTTATGTACTGCTATGTTGTCTCTAACGCCCCATTCGGGTGTACACTTATAAGTATTTGTTTAGGGGTGTTGATATATTTTGTAGGTACTTTACATTATTGCATCCATCAGCAAGTCTATTGCATGCTTACCAAATCCACGTCACAAAATGTTTCCTTTTAAATTAATCGAATATTTTAGTATTGTTTTAGTAGTTAATTCAGTATTTATATATACCTATATTTTCACTTCAAATGTATAAAGGGAATGAGATTCACATCATTTTACTTGCTGTAATCCAATTGGATAAGCTTTGTTTTTATACGCCTCCTCTAATTACTTGTTGCCTGTTTCCAGCAAGGGAACATTCATGAAGTGTCAGTTAAATCTGTTTTCCAGAAGAATTATTTCTTGTGTAATAGCACAACACAAGTCTGCCCACCTTGCCAAGTCTAACCCTTTACTTGCTGTGTGTCCTATTCCCACACTTCAGGTGGGGTGCAGTGCAACCCAATTGTGTTTAAAGTTTTTTCTAACATGGTAAAATTTATATTTTTATTGAGTTATAGGGGAATTAAACTCCTCAGCTGGTGCCCAGGCTATGCCACAATGTGAAAGTATGCACAGCATTATTGTGGCAGTCATCTGTCAAAGTGACCCCAAGCATTAGGTGCCCAAATTCTACATTGAGCAGCACCAGTTCTGGATAATGATTTTGTGATTTTTTGTTTTTTTGTTTAATGAGCAATTAATTATAATGGTAAAATATACTTGTTTCTGACTGGGTGTACTATCGGTCTGAAGAAGTGATAACAGATCGCAAAACAGGTCACCATTTATGGCACACAGCCAAGTTGAATATAAATTGGTATATGTATCTTTAAACAAATATAGTATATGCAAGAATCAATCTTTTGCTTTATTAGCTTTTTATCATTTCAAAGATAATTCAGTGTTGTCATAAAACTTTTAAAATACTTTAGTTTTTTTTTTTTTTAAACTTTGTTTGAACAAGTATAATTTTTTATATATGCAGTCAATTGTTTTCTTTAGAATTTGTGCCTCCTAACATTTTATTTTGTGTAAGTAGGCCCACACAGCACTGCAATCATAGCTTTCTATGACGCATTAAGGCTAGATGCTAAGAGATGATGATTTGGCTTAAATGTGCACTCTTTGACAACGAATGTTATTAAAGCCTTTAATTCAGTTTTTCTATACCAAGGTTCCGTGGAATCCTAGGGTTCCTCCAGAGGTGCTGGTGGTTCCTTGAGCAATGAGCAGTTTGTGACTCTCAGGTCAGTTTAAAAGACACCAGTGGCATTCAATGTAAAGGTATTCTTCTGACTGACTGTGAGCTGTGGATATAGTAATATTAGCAGGGTTTCCCCAAGAACCCCCTGAACGTTATTTCAAGGGTTCCCCCTTGTTATTTGTTATAGTCACTACATATGTGGGTAGGGTTTTTTTTTGTTTCTTCTTATTCCATTTCAGTTCATCGGCAAGACTACACTACAATATTAGAAAACCTCCTATGAATGCCACAGAGCACTAGTCTGTTGAGATAAGGCATTCAGTGAGCAGTAACCTGACTGTAAATGGACCATCCCTGTGAGTGTGGCCTTACTATGGCTTATGTAGTTCCTTTTAGACATCTCATTAGCAGTTAAATGTTTGTAAGTTATCTTGGCAGATAGAGCTCCGGTCACATGTTATATAACACATGCCTGAGACAAATGTTCGTGAGCTCCTCATGCAAAAGTCTAGGGTGTTTACAGCAGTCTGTGGATGGTGCTTGGTGATGCACCGTACCGAATCACAGGAGGACCACTGTAAATTCCTTTGCAGGTGGACACAACAGGGTGCCTTCTACTCATCCTCTTTCATCATCATGGAACTAAACAGCACTATATTAAATGGAAATAATAACAAAAGAAATGTAATGTGTGTGTGACCCCTATGTTACACTCTTTTCAGTTGGGTTGCTGTGACCAGCGCTGTCTGGTTTGCTCGGTGATCCCAGCAGCAGCTTTGCTGGATTATCTGGAATGGGCTTGCCAGCAGTGTAGGTATTACTTTGTTTTGTTTGCAAGACTTTGATGTCTTCCTGAAGTTGACTCATTTCCTCAAGCTTTGTAGGATGACTTAACTATTGGTTAGTCATAAAACTGAACATCGCAGGCAGGAAACAAAAAACGGAAATACAACCTAGGATAAACTCCTTTATTCCCCAAGGGCTGATACAATTATTTTCTTAGTTCATTAATGATATGCAAAAATCATTGTTTGCCTGTTTTTGTGCAATGGTACATTTCCGAGCTTGTGTTAAAATCTATTGCACTGGTTCAGCAAAAATTGTAAGCTGAAATTGGTACAGAACAAAACTAAGGCTAGGTACACACGTGCAATTGTTCCCGTCCGATGATCTTACGCGTGTACACGAAAGATCCTAATGGAAGTGAAGGGGGAAAGAGCGCAGCAGGGTGCTGCTCCGTCGTTTTTCCCCTCTCCATAGAGCAGAACGGTGCTGAATGTACAAAACTCGTTCATGCATCGTGCAGTTGTTAGTCATTGGAAAGGATCTTTTACGATTATTGCACGTGTGCCAAAAAGCCTTAAGCCTGTCACAGATGTCCAATGGATGTAAGAGGATTGTCGCAGGAAACAATAATTTTGTGAATGTTAGTGCTGCACACCTTACTGCTCTGCTCAGTGGGGAGGAGAAGGAGCAAGTAGCAACCCACAGTACTCTCTTCTATAGCTGTGCACAATCGTTGTTCATCAATCTGCCCTTTGGAGGTCACATGACCCCACATGTTCCAGTCTGTTTTGCACAGCAGTGATGATGGCAGGTTACCCCACATGGTACTGCTCTGCTCTGCCCACTAACCGGAACAGTTAAACGTAGGTAAACTAAAACAAAAAAACCCACCTTTACCTTCACAGATTCATCATTTCCCCCCCCCCACACACACACACACCCCTGAAGGTTTCCTGGATCGGGCCTCGCATTGTCTTGGTATCCTCCTTTGTCCTAGTGTGCAGAAAGCATCGGGTACCACCATCTTCTTTCCCCTTCTTTCTTCTACGTTCTGCCTGTCTGTAGTGCTGATGGCTTAACTTCAGTCCTGCCCAGTACTCCGGTATTCAGAAGTCCACTGATTCAATAAGATTGCAAATAAAGCAAGAAGCTGCAAAGATGCAATAGATTTGTTGCCTACCTGGCTGTTCAGTGTGCAGATGTGATTCTCAAGACCAGGTGAATAAAAGTATGAACCCTTGAGAACTTTTCTGCCAGAGCTGTTTTTATATTCCCAATTTATAATTGAATATTGTAATAATAGTAAGTCTTGTAATTGTGCTTTGTGCTGTTCCATACCAGTTGACAAGCCTAGAGCACACAATGCCATCTCTTTGTACAGATTCTCATTGAGAAGATAATTGTCCAAATATTATTGTGGACAATTGTGTAAATGATTCAACGCTAAGCAATCATTTGGTTGGATTACTTTGAAAACCTGTTTTATTTCATAGTTTACTGTGCACATCTAACAGCTCCACAAATTCATTTTGGTTTTGTGTTGACCTTTGCTAGTGAATACAGATCACCTTCACAGATACATACAGTTTAATTTTTTTTAAATATGTTCATATAAACTGCAAACAACAAAAATAATCTAACTTGCAATATCCTTAAACTGTATGATCATGTCATATTTGGAGAAAGGGACAAGCGATGTCCCTTCTGCAATAATCCCTCCTACCTGCCTGATCGCTCTGGGTATCTGTCAAAAAAGCTGAGCTGCGCCTGGGCATCTTCAGGTTCGGCTGCCAGGATACCCAGCATTCTGGCTTTCCCTGTACATGCTAGGAATGAATCAGTGTGCGGGAATTTAGTAATCCCGGACCGGCCAATCATGATGGCAAAGTTACGTTCTATTTGATTTACCATGCTTTGTATCGTCCTGTGTGGTTTACCATGCCTTGTTCTGTCCCTGTTTGGTGGAGGCCATCTTGGTATATGCAAGGCTTTTGCTTCATGTCAATACAGTGATAGCTCACTGTAATTTCCTGAGTCTTGCAGTCAGAGGTAGCAGTGCTAGATATGACAGTGCAAATCTTCAGTGGAGGGTGCCTATCTGCATTAGTGCCTAGGCACACTTACATACCAGGAAGTGTGATACTGTTTTTGAGATGACATTCCAGGCAAGCTCCCACCCAAGTTACTAATTATGCACAATTTATGTATGTGTGTGAGTGTGTGTATATATAAATGCACTGTATATATTCTGTATAACCTTCACCATTATTACTGTTTTACAAAATAAAGTCTACTTTTTATTGCAGAAATGATTTTTAAACGACTAACTTTATTTTAATTGTTGGTCTTTGACCTAATGGGGGGGGGGGGGATTGTTTGCTTCCAGTCCCAAAGATACATAACAAAGTGAGGGGAAGTCTTCTTTCGGATAGTTGCCATCCAAACCTTAGAAGATTTACCCTCTATTTCCTTTCTGGGAACAGATGAACAATTATGCATTTTCCTTCACTTGCTATCACGGCAACAACAGTCACCACAACAAACAGAGGTGTGATTATTTTTCTTTTTTTTCTCTACCTGCCTGTTTAGTGTGGTGTAATGGGAAGATTATGTAGATATACTGCAGCAACATCTTAAGAGCTCAGCAAGGAAATTGAAGCTCACAGATTGTTCTTCGACATGGCCAATGACCCCAAGCAAACCTCCAAAGTTGTTGCAAAATAGCCTCAAAAAGCCTTGTCATTTTTCCTTAAGTTAAATAATTTTATTGCAATGCTGCCAAATAATTAAAATTGTATGTTTTGAGAAGAAATTACTTGCCCTGCACAAAGATGTCCTAAATATAATATATAATGTATGTAGTGGAGTCGTATGGGTGGCTGCAGAGGACAGGTGGTAGTAGGTGAGTTGTGTGAATAGATGCAGAGCAAAGGTAGTAGTAGACAAGTCCTGTGGGTAGCTGGTGACTACAAATGGTAGTAGGCGAGTTGTGTAAGTATTTATGGTGGACAGATGGCAAAAGAAGAGTCATATGGGTGGGTGTGGAGGAGAGGTGGTATCAGGCGAGTCCTATGGGATACCTATGGAGGACAGGTGATAGTAGGCAAATTGTATGGATGGTTGGGGGGCACAGGTGGTGTCAGGCAAGTCGTATTGGTGGTTGTGGAGGAGAGGTGGTATTGGTTATATAGGTGGTTGTGGAGGAGAGGTGGTATTGGTTATATCGGTGGTTGTGGAGGAGAGGTGGTATTGGTTATATGGGTGGTTGTGGAGGAGAGGTGGTATGGGGCGAGTCATATGGGATACATAAGGAGGACAGATGATAGTAGGGCAAAATGTATGGGTGGTTGGTGGCACAGGTGGTGTCAGGTGAGTCGGATGGGTGCTTGAATAGTGTGGGTAGAAAGCAGTCTCTGTAATTAAAGATAGCCATTACTTCAGGTGGGGAGGTTTTACATGTCATTTACATTTACACAATCATTCTAAAATGGGAAGTTTAGATTGTATAGTGAGTGATTGTAAACTAAAATAAATACATATTTTTGTTTAAAAAAAAAAAAAAAGATTCTCCTGACATGGCCGAGAAAACTTCAGAGGAAGAAATAGAGGAATTCAGTACCAGATTATAGTGGTTTCTGAATGTTATGCCCCTGAGATTATGTGCAGATTGTCATTTCAGATCAGGGGAACATAATGGACCTTTTAGAAAATGTAACAGACTGTAATGTGGGTAAAAACTGGGTCATGATCAGGTCATGAATTCAAACAACACAAAGATAATAGTATTTATTCCAAGATCTGCTTGTCATGACTCAAATGGTGGTAAAAGCTATAAAGATTTGTTTGTGAGTACACGTTTTATTTCATAGTAACTTGAAAGTAACTTTTGTGTAACTTCCACTGTTTATCATGCTTTTCTTTTGTGTTTTTGATTTCTAGTTAGAGATAGGCAAATCTAAAAGGTATTCTCTAGGGCTCCTTTCAGGCTGTCCTTATCTGCTATATATGTTAATTTTATAGTGTTGTATTGTGTACACAGGTTAAACATTAAATGTAAATATTTTATGTAAGCCTAGTAAATAAATATTTTATTCATGTTTAGCCAAGTAAATGTTTTTATAAACTGGTATCTTCATAGCAAGGGAATGAACAATGTGCAGTTTTCTGCAGTACCACCAGCATTTATGCTCATTAACAAATGCCTGATGTTGAAGGGCAGAAGGCAGAAAAATATCAATGTGTACCCAGAGCCTGTCCGTACACTTTCCTAGTACTATGGAAAGCAAAATGGCTACTCCTTATAGCGTTTCCAAGGCCGTAACTAAATATGTAGTATATTGAATTCAGCAGTCATTCAATGTGATGCATCTGTTGTCATATTTCAAGAACATTTTCACAAAGTACAGAAAACATTAAAAGAAAAGTGGTGTCCCCACCTCAAAAGCCCCCTTTTTAGATGGTGACGCATGGAGTGTCTGACGTGTTGCATTGATTGCAACATGTAATCCTTAGTAGTTAGTAGTAATAGAGATGGTTTTAGTTAAATTTAACCCCATGTAAAGATAGGGTGTATTTTTGTAAATTTAGGCATGTGTTCCTTGCGGTTTTGCAAATCCACTGGCAGGGAATGCTTTACTGGCGGCTGGCACTACCACCACTAAAGCACATATTGTCAACACAATGCACGTTTTCTGCTTCCTATTGATCTTCTACATGGCTGGTGTATAAAAGCTTCAGCTTTCTCTATCTTGTCTACTGCACAGGCCTATCCTGCTCAGTTGCTATCATTATACAATGTGCAATACAGGGCACTGCTAGGATATCTGGGTGCTGGCTGGCTATAGTGGTGGTTTAAAGCCTCACAATGGAAATATCAACCTTGCCTTTTTCATAGCATGTATGGTAAATATGTGTCCTCTGGTGAAATTTGGCATTGAACTTAAAGTTTATTTATAATCATAGTAATGCCTTAGATTTATAAATAATAAAGCTGCACTAAGCCTAAAAATTGAGAATCAAATAACCGTATAGGCCTGATCACAATTGTTTGCACTCACCTGTCCTGATTACAGTCAATACTTATCTATGCCAAGACATAGATAAGCAAGGTGGCTCAGAGGTAGCACTCTGGCCTTTGCAGCACTAGGTCCCAGATTCTTGGCCAGGACTCTATCTGCATGGAGTTTGCAGGTTCTCCCCATGTTTGCGTGGGTTTCCTCTGGGGACTCGGGTTTCCTCCCACATTCCAAAAACATGCAGTTAGGGTAATTGGCTTCCCACCAAAACTGACCTTAGACTGTTTTATTAACATATGACTATGGAAGGGACATTAGATTGTGAGCGCCCTAGGGACAGTTAGTGACATGACTTTGAAAAGTACTGGGGTATATGCCGGTGCCATATAAATACTGTGTAATAATAATGCCAAGGCTGTCATCCAGCAATAATGTCTCTCTGGCTGTTGGAATTGGTATTCTATCCATGGCAGAGATCAGGTTTTCAACATAACATACAAAATTTTGAATATGCCAGAGCTGGAATGAGAAGCAGCTTCTAGAACTGGATCTGGAAACTTAACTATAACAAATAATATCCTGGCTGGTTCCTTTTCAGGAATTCCTAGTCCACCATCAACCTCTGTGTTTCCTTGTGCTGGTCATAGCATCTCTGTGTCCTGGGGGTGTTGAAAAGAAATGGTGGTTCTTGGTAGAGGAACAAGAGTTCAAACACTCCCAAAAAGGATTCTCCAGGCACATTGACTCTTGAAAAGTATGAAGTTATTTTTTGAGGTAGACAGGCATAATATCTCTTCTTTACAGTGGAAATCTTTTTAGTACACATTTAGGTTTAGCAACCGTAGGATGCACAGGGCATGCTGGAGGGAAGTGCAGACAACGCTCAGGAGACTGCTGGTTGTGGGGCTGTTATACCTTTGCTGGGATGGCTAGGTTTTTTTATAGTCCATTGTGGGAAGACCAACATCTTCACTCACGCCAGGGAGAACACTAATAATGTGAGCTAAAAAGGATTTTGGTGATTCTGTCTCAAGGGACCCTTTAAACCCCTCAAGAAAAAGCTTCTTGTGCCCAGGAACATCCGGACATGTGCAGTAGACCAGTGTCAGCATTCATGAGTAAGGCCGTTCAGTAAAATCTGTGATCAGTGTGATAGCCACTCATACTTCCCTTGTATCTCCAACCATCCGGATAAGATCCCACCTTCTCCATAGCAATGTTTTGGACCAATTTGACCAGCCATGGGGATCAAACTTCTTTCCCCACCTCCTTCACCCTACTTCCCCAGTTTTCTTGTTACTGGATGTACTGTTTCTATTGTTCAGTGTTTTGAGTTGCTCTTGCGTTAGTTTTTGTTCTGCTTTATTTTTAAACACAATAGATTTTGTTTACCAACCGTTTTCTTTGGAGCGGAACGCCAGCCATTTGTTTAAATGCTCAGATAATATATACACAAGATATATATATCTTATCAACTTTTTTAAATTTCTGTCCATCCAACCCTAAAGCACAACTTAAGTTCACTTGAGAATACATGGTCAGGCAGGTCATTATTGCAGAAAGGGACAAGCGATGTCCCTGCTGCAAAGTTCTCTCATCGCTGATAGCTCCAGGTTTCTGGCAAAAAAAAGCTGCATGCACAGTGTCAGCGCTGGTGCCCAGGATACCCGGCATTCCCAGTTTTCCTCTGTGTGGCCTGGGCAGTTAGGATGGCTGAAGACTGCAAGGGGACAGGTGACTAATGTGGGGTTTAGTTCCATCAGAGTTATGCACATCTTGCATTTAAAATACCAAATTTGTGTGATACAAAGCTGTATTAATGATTGCAGAGGTGCAGTAATTCTGTGTCTTCTGAATCTGCTTGAAGTTAAGCTTTAAGATTACATTTACAATAATAATGCTTTACAGCTTTCTGGTGTAAATGACACAAATATTCCAAACTTTTATTTTTTTGTGTGATTGACTGTTTGCAAAATTTGCAGTATTTGTGTATGTTTTGTCTATGTTTTATTATTCTGTTATCTGACCTTTAACCAAAAAGAATCATTCATGTGGAAATCCAGGTAATTCTAAATGGTCCATAAAATATTTATTCCAAGCACAATTTTAGGCATGATGATAGAATTTTATTGTGTTTATGTTTTTAGGGTCATTGATTTACACAGAAATCCTTCATTGAAGTATAACTGAGAAGGTCACAATTCAAGTTTTTTTTTTTTTCTGTCAATAGACATTGCACATTTTATCTCTTGCAAAGGAGTTTTTGCTGCAGAGTTGGAGATAACCATGCAAAAGCTTTGTTATGTAATCCTTAAATATTCTGCTTCAGTCATGTGGAGAGGATTATGGACAAACTAAGCAACAAGAAAAGAATGCTTTAGGATAAGTGGCATGGGGGCCACAGCAAGACGAGTAAAAGCCACAAGGTGATTGATCTGAAATACAGAATCCTTATTTTTGTTCTATTTGTTTTAGGAAGTACAAGCCCTATGGTTGCACCCATCTCTCCTTGTGTAGTTGTTCTGTACAGCGGTGTTTAAAAGCCTTTTCACCGCTCACCTCCACTGTGTAGAACGATTCCTGACTGCTGCTGCTGTCTGTTTCATGAGTCATGTTAAACACTTTCACCTTCTGAAAGTTTTAATTCAGAACAGGCGGGATCTGCTGTGACAACTTGCTGGGTCAACTCTTTTCCCCTCCCAGCTCTCAGACGGGGATGTCTTACCCACAATGACATCATGCTGGCTGCTTTCTGTGGGAAGTCATCGCTCAGCTGTACTCAGAATGGAGACTCGCTCCCTTTATAGCAAACTCCATGCAGCCTGACATACCAGGATGGTGTCCTTTTGTTTTCATCTTGTCTCACTAGCGTGCGTGATGTGGAGCAGACCTTACTACTAAAATGTCACCCCTGTTTAGCTGGGTGGCCAAGGTAAGCTTGTACAACTACTCTAGAAGGCTTCAGGTGATGATACAGGTGCAGACTTTAATGACTCATCTACTACTTAATCACTTACTTTTCTGTTTCTTTTCTAATGCCACCTAATCAGTTTTTTCAGCAGTGTTATACTTTTATCATTAAGGGAATCTACAAAAAATAAAAAAAAATCATCTACCAGTCACTGAGTTTGGTGTTAAAGCTAATTCTATCACCATGAAGATTTGTTTTATGATAAATTAAGTATGAGCACTTATGTTAGATTGCCTTAAAGTAATGTACCAAAAACTGCTTGCTTTACTGATTATCACATCAATATTGTTCTAAGGCTGCATACACATGCCAGACTTTTGTCATTGGAAATGATCTTTCACGATCCTTTCCAATGACAAAAGACTGAAAGATGCATGAACAAGCACTGTACATGCAGCATTGTTCTGCCCTATGGAGAGGGGAGACCGACAGAGCGACACTTTCTCCCCTTTACTTGTATTGCAGTCATTCATCGTTCATGGATCCCCCCAGGACGGATCCATGAACGACGTTGGATGAGCACTGTACACATGCCAGATTCTCATCCCTGACTAGCCCTGAGGTGATAATCGGATGAGAATCATCTGACGGGTGTACGTAGCCTTGGGTACACGTATGCAATAATTGTCGTTGGAAAGGATCTGTCACGAAAAGGACTGAAAGATGCATGAACAAATGCTATACATACAGCACCATTCTGCTTTATGGAGACGGAGCTGCACCCCGCTGCGCTTTCTACCTTTCACTTTTTTTATGGATGTTTATCGTCCGTGGATCTGCCAGAGTGGTTGTTAGGATGATGAGCGCTGTACACACCAGATTCTCGTCCAATATCAGCCCTGAAGCGATAATTGGAAAAGAATCATCTAATGTTTGTATGTAGCCTTAGAATGACATTTAAGCTGCATTTTGCTTTCAAATTCAATTCAGGAAAGGTTTGTCATTGGCTTTTGGTTTGATTTGAATAATCAGACAGTGTAAAGGATTATTGGGTAAATAACCTGTGTATGAATTAGTAAATATATGCTTAGGTTTTTAGGGGTAAATACCCTGTGTATGAATTGGTAAATATTTACCATGTGTGGTGCTGGCATTTGTTTGATTTGTACAATGCAGAGTTGGTATGACGTTTTGGGGTCCCTGATGTTCACAAAGTGTTTTTAGTTGAATATTGATACACATTTGTTTTTTAAACTCATTTGAGGTTGCAATTGGGAACCCCTACATTTTTTATTTTACTTGCCATTTAATATTATACATTGAGGACTTTATCCAAAGTACTTTCTTGCAGGGTAAGTAGCAGGAAGCTTTACCTTTTTCTATGTATTGATCCGCAGCTGCATGCAGCCACTCTGTGTTTTTGCCTGGGGGTCAGGAGCTTCCCAGGAAGGTGTGTTAGGCATGTTGCAGCTTACACACAATGCATCGAGGCTGCCTCTGGTTTGGTTGTGTAGTAGATACACTTCTGTACTTCCTAGATCCAAATCTTTACCCTGAAACCCATTTTATCACAAGCTGGTGTCAGGTGAAGTGCATTTCAGTATATTTACACATATTGCATTGTGCGTGGCTTTGTTGTCTGTATGTGTGTTGTATTTAATGTAAATTTTTACAGCAAGTGTAGGTAAACAAAAACCCAGTCTAACTATAATGAAACGTGCATCAGTTCCATAGATAGCTGTGTTCCCAGAGTGATACCTCGCTAGGGGGTTACCTGCTGAACAACACACACACAGCTGCCAACAACATTTACTAGAGGTATATTTTGTGATGATACCTCTCATCCAGTTCTGCTTTCTAGTGGAGTTGGCCTATTGAATGGTGACAATTAGATATTTAGTCTACAATGGCTGTGAAGTGTCCACTTTAGCATGAAAGCCATTCATGGGCATCTCATTCAGTGTCCATGGTTTTTATATTAAATTGGTACTACAGATATATATTAGTGGCAGTGAAAATATGCATGGACAATATGAATAATAAGTAATATAGTTCTGTCCTGAGAAGTCAGTCTTTAGAGAGCCTAAATTTAGCTAGAACCTTTTTAACAAGGGTGTATCCTAAAATATCGTTCCTGCATTGTGCTGTGCTTAGTCGTTGGAAAGGATCGTGAAAGATCCATTCCAACGACTATAATTGTACGTGTGTACCCAGCTTTACAGATAGTCAAAAAGATCATTGGTGTCAGAGGTAACTCAGGTAATATAGTATGAATATATGTCAATACATTTTATGCTGGATATATTTCCTATAGACATCTACAATGTGAGGGGCAGCATGCACAAGGTTGTAAAATGATGGAAACTGCATGTGCAGGCCAATAGAATAGAACAGTCTTCTCTGCAGCTCTTACTGCTGATTTGCATTACATTGCTACAGTTGCTTTCCAGTTGTGTAAATATTTCCCTTTCAGCAGTAACTGTATACATGAACTTGTAATGTTTCAGTTCCTGTCTGTAAGTTGTATATCAGGTCTGAATTACACAGGTCTTTCCAACATGCACAGCAATGTCTGTATACCAAACATACTTATTACAATGACATTGTGTACTATTACTGATCAGGCTGATATAACCGAATGAAAAAGGAATGTTATGCTGCATCTCCTATATTCCTGTATTGGCCGCCCATACATTCATTTATGGAAGTATGAAGCATCTATGTAGCCCTTTCCACAAAATGATGTAAAGCTGTAATGAGAATCAAAAGTAGGCATACTATTGTCCTAAAATAAGGTAAAAGGTGCATTGGTCAACTACACTGCATAACTGCTAAGTATTAGAGGATATGTCCTATGGATACAGGTATTTGACCCATAGTACAGTATGGATGCAGATTAAATGCTTGCAAACCTCTGCTTTTTCTTATAGTGTTTTTAAATTATTTTCTAGCATGTAAATAGATCATCAAAGTGAATGCATATTCACCTTGTTTACTAACTATTACTTTTAGGCCCCTTTCATACTTGTAGGCAGGTAGCGAACTGTTGCTGTGTGCCCAGATGCAGCAAATTCTAGGAGAGGAAAAGCAACTGCACAGCCTGACTCCTCAAATTCTGTAGAAGCAGTGTGTTCCACCTCAGCCATGTGTGCAAAATGGTTGCCAACTGCCCCCATTCACCAGAATTGGAGTGGTTAGGACTGTGGTTCACCATGGGTCTAAAATGTCCCTCTACTCCTGTAATCAATACCACTGTGTTCATGAATAATTTGTGAAAAATGAAATTGTTTTAGGTAAAGTATGACCATCTTTTCATTTTTTCCTTTGCTGGGGAGTTCTACCACCTTTTTAGTTGTTCTGGTTACCACAGTGACTAAGCTAGAAAGTAGGGGGAAGCCCAAGGTATTGAGTTGTTCTCGGAGCAGTAGGTAAGGTAAATGGTCCATAGCTTTAAGCTAGGTACACACTTCCAATAATTATCATTAGAAAACAAACAATCAACAATCAACAAATATGCACGATTATACTTGAACAATCGTATTGTGCACAATTCTGTACATGCTGTAACGATATGATCGTTCAAATATAATCCACCAATAGTGTACACACGCTAGATACAATGGTTTGACTGATGCAGGAAGTGACATGTAAAGGAGAAAGTGTACCGCAGAAACATCCATGATCACTGAACGACTGTACACACGATGGATAGTGAACGATCGTTGGCCAATCAGATCTGTCGTGGCGGTCGTTAGTTTCCAATGACAATCCTCGTTCTTTGGCGTTGTTGCTCACTTTTTTTAGAACGATTTTTGGCCAATCAGTTGTTGGTCGTTCGTTTCAAACGATAGTTATTAGACGTGTGTACGCAGCTTTACTCCATGTGGTTGAGCAATTATGCTGCACTTTGCCCTGGACCTTTCTTTATATATCTGTATTTCATTTTAAAAACAAAAGAGAAAAATTGCATTCAATAAAAGTTACAATCTATTATTGGTGGATTTGCTGCTCTTGGGACAGATCTTTGGTACTTTTCAAAACTTGGGGATGTAGCTTCATTTCACTGGTATGGTATGCTTCATTGCCCAGTTGGAGCTTATTTTTTGGAGAGGTTGGTTAATATATATTTTTCTCTCTTTGTATTGTTTCATTGAATTCTCTTAATGAACTTTAAATAAAATTCTGCTGAGCAGATCTCATGTTTGCTTCCAGTTTTGTGCTGCACTCTGCTGAACATGCTGAAAGGTTTCTGTGAACAATACATACAGAAGTGAATATCCCTCATCTGTCTGTATGAATGATAATACTATAATGGATGAACCCAGGAGCATGTCATTTATTATATATGGGCATTGTTTTGTTACAAGTATTCTCCTTTGTTTATCTTTGCAACCAAACAAATCTGTTTATCTTGTCTGGTAA
Source organism: Pyxicephalus adspersus (assembly GCF_032062135.1). Lineage (NCBI taxonomy): Eukaryota > Metazoa > Chordata > Amphibia > Anura > Pyxicephalidae > Pyxicephalus > Pyxicephalus adspersus. The sequence continues at coordinate 127,522,478 of NC_092860.1, read as the reverse complement.
AATAATGAAATGAGACAAAAGTTGGCGATGTTCATAATTATATTTCTTATACCTATAAATGTAATATAAAAGAATGTGTTTTTCTTAGAATGGTTTAGTACCTGTTCTGTCTAATTACGCTACAACATTTCCTATGCAGTCCCTTATGATTTTCAATCAATATTATATATTTCAGTATTAATTAATAATAGTTTCTTATGGAGGAGATCACAGCAAGGTGCCCCCTTCCAAATCCCTGCAAAATATAAAATGATGCAATTGTTTAAATTCATGTTTTGTTTTTTTTCTCCCAATAATCCACATTCAGTACCCCAAAATGACAAAGTAAAAACAGAATCTTAGATAATTTAGTACATTTATTAAAAAGAAAAAAATGAAATAATTTACATAAGTATTCAGACCCTTTACTTAGTTGAAGCAACTTTGGCAGCAATTAGCCTTGCGTGCCTGGATTGGGGGATTTTTCTGCTTTTCATCTCTGCAAATCCTTTCTAGCAGTCAGGTTGGATGGGGACCATCGGTGTCTGGTTTCCTGCAGTCATAACTTTTAGAATTGAGATCAAACAGTTCAATCTTGGTCTCATTAGACCAGAGAATCTTGTTCCTCACAGTCTGAGTGTCCTTCAGTTGCTTTTTCTTTGTGAACACCTAGTGGGCTTTCATATGTTTTGCACCGAGGAGAGGCTTCTGTCTAGCCACGTTTTCCATAAAGCCCAGATGAGTGAAGGGCTGCAGTCATGGTCCTGGAACTTGGTCCCCTCTCTGGAGCTCAGTCAGAGTGACCATCTGGTTCTAGATCACCTCTCTCACTAAGGCCCTTCTCCCTAAATTGCTCGGTTTGGCTGGGTAACCAATTCTTGGAAGAGTCCCGGTTGTGCCAAACTTCTTCCATTTGAGAATTATGGAGGCCGCTGTGCTCTTGTGAACCCTCAGTGCAGAAGAATTAATTTTGTAGCCTTCCACAGATCTGCGCTTGCAACAATTATTCTTCTTAGGTCATTTACAGGCCTTGTGATTTTTTTCTCTAAAATGCATTGTCGGCTATGTGGCCTTTTCTATACAGAGATATGAGACTTTCCAAATCATGCCCAATCTATGTACAGGTAGACATTCAAAAATCCGACAACCTCCAGACCTGAGGAGTGCCGGATTTTTAAAAATTCCAGATTTTTGAAGGTTATACTCTCCTCCACACACAGAGCAGCCTTCCTCTCGAAGCACCCGCGGATATCTGGCACAGTTCAGGAGAGCAGGCAGCAGGGACGCCTCAAGGTGTATTTAGTGTCGTAAGCAAGACCTAACCGCTGTTTCTGGAGCGTCATCAAAACATTAGTGGCCAAATAGTGTACTACAGTCCCTGTATTGAAAATGCGCTCCAAATTTCATACTGGAAAACTGAAGGAACCGGATTTGCGATTGTCAACCTGTAAATTGCTACAGGACTCTAGTCAAGATGCAGAAACATCTCATCTGTGATCAAGAGAAATAGGAAGCACCTAAGCTAATAACGTGTTAAAAAAAGTGTGAATATTTAATATATAAATATATATGTCATTTAAAAAAAAAAAAAAAAATAATACAATTGTCTGGATACCTGTTTTCCCTTTGTCATTATGAATATATGGGTAATTTATAACACTCCCCGGGCCTTAGTTTAGTGTCTTCTTACTGGAGCTCATTATCTTATCCCCTCCACAGTACACTTATCAGTCTGTTTGGTGAAATTCCTATCTTCTGTGTTGTGCTGATCTCTCAACTTCACAGTAAAACAAGTTTCTACAAGGACTCATGACTCTCTGGTTCATGCACTACTTGAACTCAAATAAAGGGGCAAAGCAGCAATTTGTTCATCTTCTATTTTTCTCATCTCTGTGTTCTTCTCTAACTCCTCATCAATATGGTATTAAGATTAACTAAGGCTACGTACACACATGCAATAATTGTCATTGAAAAGAATCTTTCGCCATCCTTTCCAACAAGAAACGACTGCATGATGCATGAATGAGTGTTGACCCTACAGCGCTGTTCTGGTCTATGGAGAGGAGAGGTGGGAGAATGATGGAGAGGCACCCTACTGCTCTCTCTTCCCTTCTCTTTCATTACCATCGTTTATCAGCTGTGGATCTACCAGGACAGACAGGCTGTACATATTGCAGATTTACTGTTTCAGGGCTGATACGGGACGAGAATTATCTGACGTGTGTAGCCTAAATTTCTTCTTTTTTCATTACACTGGAGTCGTCAGCAGGTTGATGTACATGCAGCCTTAAGTTTGGGAAGTCACCGATGTCCACCTTCACCTGAATTATATATTTGTAATTGAATGAAATTACCTGTTTTGTTTTTGTTTTTGTTCTCAGTTTTGTTCTGTACCTTCTGAGACAGAAACCGGTCCTGTCATTATATAGAAGAATGAAGTGCTCTTTGTGTTAGTGGCTCTGATGCTTGGCTTCTGACCCCAGACCCTCCCAGCTCTGTACATTTCTTAAGTACCGGTAATCCAGGTGGCTGAGATAACAATACAACCTGGACTTTCTGGAGGATATATTATTACATGTTAAGGCCTCAGGAGTGCCAAACGGGGGAATACCTTGGGTAGAGACCTCACACACCCGCCACACAAAGTTAGTAGGCTGCATGTTCTCTGCTTATTATGATTGCTGATTGTTGATTTGTTTCCTGTATATTAAGTATTAATTCCTGTAGCCAGTCTTGTCATTGTCCCCCCCCTTCATTACTATAGAACAAAGCTGCACAATTCCTGCAGCACACTTTAATTCCTAATTTCATTTGAAGTGATCACCAACCATAATCTCCAAGCAACAAATTGAATGACCGTTCTAGATCTAGAGGTGGCTTTAGACCTAACGAGTTTGATCAATTTTTAATTAGCAACCAATGTAACACATAAGGTTTATTTTTCACATCTTGCAATTGACTGAAAATAATCCAAAATATGCTAAAAAACTCAATTTCATTGAGCTGACGTATAAATATTTCAGTGGAGGCATCAGCATCCGCAAGGGGAATGGGGGAGACACAAATTTAGGTGGATTTGGATCAGTCAGGGAAGGTAAAGAAAAGTTTTTTGTTTACTTTAGGAGACTTGTGCATCACATACTAACTGGTTTTGGTAGGCGGTGATACAGGATCCTGTGTTGGCACTTGTGAAAAGTTTGCAAAATTCAAATCTTTTTTGTATAAACAGGAACATAAAATTGCCCCCAAATATGGCAGTAGTTTGGAGTTTTTTCCTTTATATTGTATTTATCATATATTTATCATATGCTGAGAATAGTTTTGGTTTGCTGCAATTATGTGAACGAAAATTCTTCATATTTTAACATAAGTATTATTCATTAATGAACAATACCACCCAAAACTTCCTATTTTTGTCGTCGAATCACAGGTCTGTTATATTTTATTACCTTCAGTGATTTGATTCTTTCTCCCCCTTAGAGAATTTTTAGTTCCAGCCAACTGCCATGACCAATTCCAAACAAAAATATTCATATTTGTGAATTCTTCAGGCTGTAGAAAGAACAAATCAATGACTAGTGCACCTGAAGGAAATGGTGCTGTAATGAAGGTTAGTGGCACAAACTTTTGCAAGGTTTCCTTTTACCACATGCAACCTCCACCCACCCAAGTTGTGCTAATTGATAGAACAATATACTAGGCCATAGTTTCATAGAAGGTGGTAGCAGAGGGTAGACCTGCCAGGGTCACATGAGTGAGAATTGTTGTGTATGTTAGCGGTTCAGTTCATCATTGGGCAAGTGTAATAAACTGCACTGTTTTTGTAAAACCAGTTTCAGGGGCCTATAGAAAAGAATGTGAAAATCTATGGAGCTCATAGGAAAGAATGTGAAGATCCATGCCCATGTGGCTGCTACAGAGGTAGTATACATGCGAACCAACTATTGGGGCAAGAATGTTTTTGTTTCATAATTCACAATGAAAATCTTTACTATGATCTACACCAGCATTTCTCAACCTTAAAGCGGAGTTAAACTTAAAAAAATGACACTTACCTTTAGTCCTGCAGATCTCTCGATGGTGCTGGTCTTTCCCACAATCTCGTCTCATGCCTTCCTGGAATTCCTCTTTGTCCCGGTGCAAAGGAAGCTCTGGGCGCTGCCATCTTCTGTCTTCTTCGGTCTTCTTGCTACGCCACCCAGTCTCGCACTACGCAGGTGCGAGATCAGGTGACGTAGCCACTGAGATGCCTGAGATTGTCATCTCTTTCCCCTTGGTGGAAAAAAAAATGCCCCTTCTGCGCATGCAATTCTGGGCATGCGCAAAAGGAGCAGCCAGCGCCTCCCAGAATGTGTGACGTAGGTATCCCGGGAGGCTCTGCGCCCCCCTTTAATCCCATTAAAGGAGCGATGCTGCACCTTTTTTTTTGTTCTTTTTCACTTTATTTAGAAGGGTTGTTTGCCCTCCTATGAAACGTAAAAATGTGAGTTTAGGTCTGCTTTATTGTGGGGAAACCCTTTAGGGAAATGTCAGGTCCTAAGAAACCCTGCTATAGTTACTATATATGTCCAGCTCACAGTACATTGGCATTGTGGTCATTGGGAAGAATGTCACCCTCACAGACTATTGGTGTCACCTAAACTGACCCGAGAGCCACAAATTTTTCATTGCTCAAGAAGCCCTAGAGCGCTGCTCTATACCTTTACAGTTATAATTGTGACAATGTATTAAAAAGAAATATTCCTAATACTATTTTCCATCCAACGCTTTGGTGTACAGCCTGGTTTCTTCCTAAAGAATCAAACTTCCTTGTTTTAAAAACTGGTTAAAGTTTACTTGAGTTCCTACTGAAAAATGTGCAAATATTTGAGATAGGATATACAGTAAGCTTTCCTACAACAAGAAGCGTCCTTCTGCAAGGGTTTCATTCTCTTGTAATTCAGTGATCTAAAGCTGCACAAGTGTTTTGCTGTACTTTGCAATGTTCAGCAATTCCTATTGCTGAGTTTTATTCTTTGTAATGGCCTTTAATAATAAACCATAATAATAAATTGTAGGCTTATACATAAACATGTTCCAACATTCCAGGATTTCATTGACTGGAAAATGTGCAGTAGAAGATGACATTAGTTTCTGGAAGTGAAGTAAGAAGACATATATAGGGTCTTCACATACCATCATGGTGTGACTTGCCCACATCATTTATACATTTACATGTTCTGTGTGTGTGTGTGTGTGTGTGTGTGTACTGACATTTATTATATATGGTGGGAATTTGTATCTCTTCTTGATTGTGTTTAAACATGCAGACTTGTTAGGTTGCAGCAGTCAGTTCCTAAACTCATTTGCGTGTTTTTTTTTTTGGTTT
>NC_092860.1:127515013-127516405 GCF_032062135.1 Pyxicephalus adspersus | reverse complement strand
TGACTTTAAGGCACATGGAGTCACTTTAAAGAGGTATAGAGAATCATGTCACCACATCCCTTGTAACAGTGCTTCATTCTGGCAGGTAATTGGTAGGCCTGAGAATTGGTATATAGAAGTGTCAGTTCTCTCTCAGTGTCTGATACAACTGGCATTGGGTATTTTGGTTGCAACAGAGATGGCATACTGAACGAAAGTGATAATTCGATGTTTAAGAACCTTTGCAAACATAATGCTTCTGATCGAGATTTACCAACCTGCCCTATCACTTTACAACCAAATGAGAAGTGATTATTAGGTTGGTAATTTATCACTACGATTTCATTGATTTATCAGAAGAATTTTTATACTTACAATTCACTTCAGATTCACGGATCATTTTATCTGATTGCAAGTAAAAAAACTCACCTTGTGTCCCCAGCCTAAATCCAAGGCTACAGACTTTCTCGTATTATCGTCTCAGGGCTAGTATTGGACAAGAATCTGATGTGTTTTCATGAATCTGTCCTGGTGTGTGCCCTGTTGTTCCCCCCTCTCCATAGAGCAGAACGGCGCTGTATGTACAGTAGTCATTCATGCATCGTGAAGTCTTTTGCCATTGGAAAGAATCATGCAAGATCCTTTCCAACAACAAAAGTCTAATGTGTGTACGCAGCCTATTATGTGGCCCTTTATCATTGTTACAAATAAGATGACTTCTGGTTTTATTCTAGTAACCATATCTGTGAAGGAACATTTTCCTATTGGCACTTGTATTTCTATCTTTCTTTGGACCAGTCTTCTCTCAAAATACGGTTATCTCAATGTTTACAATATGTAATATAGCTCTCACTGTGTGAGTAATTCAGACCAAAGTAATTATGATGTCAGCTGTCTGGTATTCTTTCTTTCTTTCTTTTTTTTTTTTTATAATGACTCAAGTCCAAAATCTGCTTGTTGCCCAGCCTTGCCTTTTTACCAGGGTGACCTGGGTTGTGGGAAGTAGTGCTCAGGGTTTTCTTGGCAGTATTACAGACCAAGGCTTGTTATTGCAACTTCTCCAAGTGCTGCTATCTGTGAACGCTCCACTGAAGCCAGTGCTGTGTCATAGTTTGCAGTAAAAGCAAATCTTTTGTTTTCATCCGTCTGAAATGTATGGCTTTAGATTTAAAAGCGTTGCTTGAGTTTCAGTACGATATACCGATTCATACCATGGTGAACAAATCTTGGGAACAGACAATGATGGATGGTTTGTATGCCAGTGAATACCATGCTGCAGTTTTTGGCCCTGATTTATTAAAGCTCTCCAAGGCTGGAGAGAATACACTTTGATCAGTGAAGCTGGGTGATCCAGCAAACCTGGAATGGATCTGGTCCAGGATTTAAAACATTTGCTAGCAAATAGTAAATGAT
>NC_092860.1:127512538-127514433 GCF_032062135.1 Pyxicephalus adspersus | reverse complement strand
GGAATCGGGTCTCCTTGCTGTACGGGTTAATGGGTAAGCTAGCAGAAGAGGCATTGAATGCCCAATCTGACATGCATACTGGTTGCTAACATCTAAGGTATAGTCTGCCTTTAAGCACTTGAAGCCAAAAAACCAAACATACTCGGGTGCTCGTGCAATGCACCTTGTTTTTTTTTTCTTGCTGTTTTTAATTGAGCCATGTTTATGCTGCTATAATGTAGAAGGCTGCGTACACACGTTCAATCATTGTCATTGGAAAGGATCTTTCATGATCTTTTCCAACAACAAAAGATTGAAAAGGTGCATGAGCAAGCATCTGTTCTGCTCTATGGAGAGGGGAGAAGGGCAGAGCGTCACTCCACTGCGCTCTCTCCCCTTCACTTGTATTATGATCTTTTGTCGCTCATGGATCCCCCAAGATGGATCCATGAATGATAAGCGTTGTACACACATCAGATCCTCATCCAATACTAGCCTATTATCGAATGAGAATCATCTGACGTGTGTATGTAGCCTTATGTACAGTCTGTTGAAATTGTAGGATGTGTGATACACATAAAAGTAACTTCAGGTAAAAAAAATAAATAAAAATTAAACCTTATATATTTGTATTTTTGCAGGTGCCTGAAATAATTGGCTCTATTAGACAAGCTGGAAAGTTAGCCCGTCAAGAGGAAATCCATTCTCACCTATGCGATGGAGATGACGCTTTGTCTAAGAAGTTTGAAGTGCTCTTCTGTGGCCGGGTGCTTGTAGCTCACAAAAAGGCCCCACCAGCTCTGATAGACGAATGCATTGATAAATTTAACCATGTCAGTTGTACCAAAAAAAAAGATAATGACTCTCCGGCCCCACTGACTCCATTGACGACCGATATCGGCACTGGAATATCCTTTGGTGACAAGCTACGCTCTGTTTTTCAGTCAACCTTTAATGATGAGGAAAAACGAAAACCTATGCGTAAATCTTTCTCCCAGCCTGGTCTGAGAACTAACAACTCGTTTCAGAGGGACTGGAATGATGGACCTTGCAGCCTCCCTGGGTCCTTTGAGGATAGTGACACTGGTTTGGATTTACAAAACTTGAGTGAGGAATGGAACTGTGTACAGCCAACAGACATGGCGGAAAATCAGACTATGCTGTTCACGGTATGTATGGAAAGGCCTTTCCTTATACACATAGGGCCTGATTTGGTAAAGATAAAAAATCATTGGAGAACCTGGGTGATTCAGCCAACCTGTAATGGATCTGGTCCAAGATTGAAAACATTTGCCAACTAATATTAAATAGTTTTTAAATACATTCCAGGTTTGCTATATCACCCAGGTTCTCTTATGATAGTTTTATTTTCTCCAGTCTTGGAGAACTTTAATAAATCAGGGCCATAGTGTGTATATGTGTGTTTTTTGTTTTTTTTTTTAAGGCAGGGGGGGATATTTAGGCCCATTTTCTTACATTTTCCCCTCTCTTTCGAAAGTCTCTGTTGTCAAAACGCATAAAATAGGCTTCTATTTTACCAAAACGCAGAAATCAAAGCGTGTCTAAACCAACAAAAGAAACTAATTTATAGTGAACACCATTTGCATGCCATTGAGTCTCTAGAAACGCTGTCCACTGGAGCATGTTGCATTATCTGTTGCTCTAAATATTAAATATTACACAGTTTTTATATGTCGCCGACATATTACACAGCGCTTTACAAAGTTCATAGTCATGTTACTAACTGTCCTCAAAGGGGCTCACGATCTAATGTCCGTAGATCACTCATATGTGACTAAGGCAGTCTACTTTGGGGGAAAGCCAATTAACCTAACTGCTTGTTTTTGGAATGTGGGAGGAAACTGGACTACCTGGAGGAAACCCATACAAACACGGGGATACCCTGCAAACTCCAT
>NC_092860.1:127492413-127510714 GCF_032062135.1 Pyxicephalus adspersus | reverse complement strand
TTTTTTTTTTTTTCTCTGGGAGTTGTTCTGCTATGCATTTACCAATTTCTGTTTCTGTTCAGGGAATCCAGCACGTGGATCACTTTGGTTTTATCTGCAGGGAGCCTTTAAGAAACGGAGGTTGTCACTTTGTATGCTATGTGTTTCAGTGCACTAATGAAGCACTGGTACGTATTTTACCTAATGTATAATGTATTGCATATACTGGAATATTAGGTCATATGATCTAATCTGAAGGACAAATAAAGTTTCTATTTTTTTTTAAATTTTATCACAAATTCAGGTTAGAAATAAAAATAAAGCGTGTTATAACTAGATTTTGTATGGTCCTTTGTGTGGTCTACAGAAAGAAAGTCCATTTGACAAAGCAGTTTTCTTCTATCTATATATGTGTGTGTGTGTGTAATATATATATATATAATATATATATATATTCTAATAATGAGTAATGTGCCAATATACCTCTCTGCCAACCTGTGGGGATTAGCTTTAAATGGAAGGCTGGCAATGAGGTAACGTGAGGCAACTAGGTCTCTTTAGGCCTTCTGACTGTACTTATTTAGTCTAGATAATGGCAAAAAACACAAAACCGTTCCCTAGCAGGAGTATTTAAACAAAACAAAAAGTCCTTCAAATCAACGAAGGACCTTTGAGTTCTTTTGGGATATTTCCTAGCGGTTCCTCCTACTGATTTCTACATTACTAAACGGCACCATAGCGTAGTGGCATGGGGGGCAGTAAGAGAAACCTATGAGTGCAGGTGGACCACAAGAGAGCAATGTCCTCCAAAGCATCTGTATCTGCACAGACATCAGCCAGTGGCTGACAAGATCAGCTTTAGGTGCATACGCAGAAGTAAGTTTGTACATTTCTCTTTACAAGTACAATGTTGTGTATTCTATTTTAGCAAAAGAAACACGTTAAACAATGTCTGTATTGGTGTCTTATTTTTTTGCCATTTTTGATAAATTGTAAATAACACTCTTGGTTCTATAGGTAGATGAGATTATGTTGACCCTGAAGCAGGCTTTCAGTGTAGCTGCAGTGCAGCAGAACTCGAAGACTTCGCCACCTCTGTGTGATGGATGCCCTATGCAGTGTATGCACAAACTCTGTGAGAAAATAGAAGGTGAGAGCATTTTTTTTATTATTATTATTACTATTATTAATAATAATAATAATATTAAACAAGATTTATATAGCAACAACATATTACGCAGCACTGTACATTAAATAGGAGTTGCAAATGACAGATGAATACAGACAGTGACACAGGAGGAGAGGAACCTGCCTCTAAGAGCTTACAATCCAGGAGGTGGGGGAAGTAAAACACAATAGGAGGGGAGATATGTAATGGTGGGAAGTAGTGATGGTTTCAAAAGACAGAAGAAGATGGGTAGGCAAGTTAGAAAAAAAAGGAGTTTTAATGCTCCTTTAAATGAGCAGAAAATAGGAACAAGCCGAAGTAGGGGAGTATATTTCTATCAGGTCAGAAATGTAAGTGGGACAAGAACTGTGGAGGGATTTGAAGGCAAAGCACAGGAGCTTAAATTTGATTTTCAGGTGAAATGGAAGCCAGTGTAGAGAACTACAAAGAGAAGCAGCAGAAGAGGAGCGGTGGGAAGGATGGATGAGTCTGGCTGCAGCATTCATAATAGATTGTAGAGGAGAGAGTCGGGTTAGTGGAATACCAGAGAGGAGGAGGTTACAGTAGTCCAGACGAGAGATGATAAAAGCATGTACAAAGAGTTTGGTGGTCTCTGGGGACAGCTGGGGGCAGATTTTGGAGATGTTGCATTAGTGAAAGTGACAGGACCTGGGAATGTTCCCAATATGGGGGGTAAATGAGAGGGCCAAATCAAAGGGGACACCAAGACGGCGTGCCTGAGGGGAGGACCGAATAACAGTGTTGTTAACAGTTAAGTATATGTCAGGGGGAGAAATGGAATCTGAGGGGGAGGGGAAGATGATGAGTTCTGTTTTATCCAGGTTGAGTTTTGAGAAATCTGTCAGACATCCATGATGGGATGGCTAACAGGCAGCATGAAACCTTATCTAGGACGGATATCTAGATATCTGGTTTTTTAAGATTGTAATAGTGGAAAAAAAAAATTCTGCATGTTAAACTTGTTTTTTTTCACTTGTTTCTTAGGTCTTCCACCCTCAAAAACCAAACTTGAATTACAAAAGCACCTTACAACTTTAAACAATCAGGAGCAGGCCTCCGTGTTTGAAGAAGTACAGGTAAACCTCTAAGTCAGTGTTTCTTGCCCTTTTTACCATGGGGAATATTGAAAGAACTTTCAAGTCTTTTTAGGGAACTCCTGCTATATATATTACTATATCCACAGCTCACAGAGCATTATTGTGGTGGTCAGTGGGAAGAATGTCACCCTTACAGATAGCCAAAAAGTTAATTGGTGTCGCTTAGCTAACCTGAGAGGCACAAATTGCTCTTGGCTTAAGACCTAGCAACCTTTGGAGGAACCCTAGGATTTTTCTAAGTATGAAACCCAAGTGTACATAGTATAACCTTCTAATATAGAAACTGCTGGAGCAGAGAGGGGAGGGAATTAGAGCAAATGACTGTAGAGTACAATTTTGGAAGGAAAAAATTCATGAAGAGCAGAACAGGCAAAAGAAAGTTGCTTAAAGATAAACTTTTTTTCAGTATCTACGACTCATTCATTTTATATCTAAGTTCATTCTTCTTGGTATCACGGTACAAAGATCACTGCACTCTTCCCTTTAACTTTGGATATATTTATATAATCATGTTGTCAATCTCCGCTGGACTAATGAACCCTGGAATTATGATGGTTTTATGATTTCACTATTCAAATTACTTTGGGTGGGAAAGCCCAGGTCTGTGGATTTCATACTTCTGAACGAACGAACTGTTTTCACTTTTCTCTGGACCATAAATCTGTTTCGTCCTTTTGGAATTTTACCAGCCACTGCCCTTCCTGTTTTGAAGGATCTGGATATTTCAGTAGGTATTAAAAGTAAAAGCTCATTATGGTGCAAAGTGCTTAAAGCATTGCCAAAGGTTCCATGCATTCAAAAGTTTTTTTTTTTTTTTTTTTTAGTAACTCTGGAATCCTTCTGTGTTGGTTTTTTCTTGTTCCAATTAATCAGGTCTGGTTGTTAACCCAGCTATTGTGTATTTTTTTTTTTTGTTAGATAAATAAAACAGTAACAATGTAAATTGACAATTTGGAGTACAGGTGATTTAAAATAAACTCCTGTGGCTATTATCTTCATCATACCTCAGTAAAGGGAGGGTGTTATTGAAGGCCTGTGAATCAGGTTGCTTAGGAAGTGCTTTCAAATTTTATGCCCAATTAAGATTCCTAACTTTAAGGAAATGAGAAATATGAGTCTTGTAACTTGGGGATTCCGAGAGTTGGCTCCTGATTAGGTGTGGCTCTGATCGTATGGGTTCATAACTTTATCCCAATCTTGTCACCGTCATTATGATAGGCATTTTTGTATGTAAATTATAACCTTTCCAGGGCTTCCTGAGCACTTTCAGCAATGGCTTTGTTTTCATGTATAGAAAAGAGACAAACTAACAAAATAAAAAGTAACCAGTTGAAGATCTGGCTGTGTTAAAGTTTTTTTTAACTTTTGTCAGTCACTTGCTGGACAGCTTTGAATGCATAAAAATATATAAACAATTGTGAACTAAAAGGAATACATGTATATAAAATTACAATTACATGTACTATGACACCATTATTATAATACAATACTTTTGTTCTCTGTATGCGGCATTTTGCTGTTTACTGGATCAGGGAATTTAGGTTCATAGATCCCGTGACTGTAACTGTAGTAGTTCAGTCAATACCATGTATTGGGTATCACTAGCAGAGGCCTGTGCAGTATGTGGGTCGGGACCTTAAATCGGATCTTACCATGTTAATGTACATGAAGTGCTCCTGCAAAACACAAGTTATAACCCAACACAATGTATGCAATGTATTCTATTCTACTTGTCCTCTCTTGGGTTTTTTCCTTTAATTTGCTGCCATCCTGTGGACCATTGATAGAATTGCATAATTCAAACACATTATAGAATTGAATAGCAAATTAGAATGAATGAATTTGTTATTAGCACTATTCTTTTCAGTTATGCATCTGTTACTATTCTCTCCAATTGTTGTGCCTGAAGACAAGTAATGATTGATCTAACTAAATGAAATGAGACCCTCGTTCTATCTTAACATAGAACCGCTTAGAAGTTAGTGGTTTTTTATACTGCTCTTACTTTGCTGTGTTTATGAATAGATGGCTTTTTATAAGTATTAGGATAATATCACACTGCCATTTTATAGCGGTTTTGTAGCTCAGTCGCTCAGTGACTGTCGTGGGTGTTCTTGTGACAAGAATCCCTATTTAATGTACAGCGCTGCGTAATATGTTGGCGCTATATAAATCCTGTTTAATAATAATAATAATAATAATAATAATAACCCAACACAATGTATGCAATGTATTCTATTCTACTTGTCCTCTCCTGGTTTCTTCCTTTAATTTGCTGCCATCCTGTGGACCATTGATAAAATTGCATAATTCAAACACATTTTAGAATTGAATAGCAAATTAGAATGAATGAATTTATTAGCACTATTCTTTTCAGTTATGCATCTGTTATTATTCTCTCCAATTGTTGTGCCTGAAGACAAGTAATGATTGATCTAACTAAATGAAATGAGACCCTCGTTCTATCTTAACATAGAACCGCTCAGCAGTTAGTGGTTTTTTATACTGCTCTTACTTTGCTGTGTTTATGAATAGATGACTTTTTATAAGTATTAGGATAATATCACACTGCCATTTTATAGCGGTTTTGTAGCTCAGTCGCTCAGTGACTGTCGTGGGTGTTCTTGTGACAAGGTTATTATTACTATTATTATTAATAAACAGGATTTATATAGCGCCAACATATTATGTAGCGCTGTACATTAAACTGGGGTTGCAAATGACAGACAGTGACACAGGAGGAGGAGAGGTCCTTTAAGTAAGGTATAAGATTGATAACTTTATGCCTTCTTGTTATCATTGATCTTTTTATAAAAGCCTGAAAAAATATTTTATGTTTACTAGAAAATCCTGGATTTTATGTGACCCTAAATTGAGTTGGATACATCTGGTATCGTTCTGTTTGACTTTCTTTTGTCTGATTTAGTGACTACTGTTCTGAAAATGATTTACCAGAAGCTGTATATATTAATATTCTGATCATTCAATTGCTGATATATAGCCTGCATTCTAATTATAGAAATCAGATTTGCATGCCAGCCTCTGTACAAAACTGAGGCTTGGAATGTTTCGGGCAGTGTAGCTTTCTGGCTTCTGTTCCCTTGAGTCATGCCAAAACTAAAATAAAAATGAGAGAAAATTCTTAGGTTTTTCTGCATAATGAATTTCATTTCCTAAGCGAGTCAATAATTTGGAATTCTGTTCTCGGAATGGGAATTTTATTAAAGGTTTTAAAATAATCTTAATCCTGTTTTTGCATTTTAACCTGTCATTTAATGTATTTTACTTTAATCTATAGGGTAGTAGGAATAGAAGTCAGCAGGACAGCTCCAGAAGTATGGAATATGAAAGCTCCCTATGCACACCTCTGGAATACAGCAGTAAGGTAAATCTTGAGTTTGAATAAATACTTCCTTCAACTAAGTTCTGCTTGTCTCTTAGATGGCCATATAATTCAGGTGGGTTAAAGTTAATTGAGTGAAATCTTTTAAAACTGCGTGAGTTAGACCAATAGGCCTGATTTATTAAAGTCTCTAAAGACTGGAGAAGGATACACTTTATTCGCTGTAAAGCTGGTGATCCAGTAAACTTGGAATAGATTTCTTAAGTTGTTATATAAATTGCAAATTTTTTCAATCCTGGACCAGATCCATTCCAGGTTTGCTCAATCACCTAGCTTGATAGAAAATTATTCTCCCTTGCCTTGGAGAGCTTTGATAAATCAGGCACAATGTGTTTGACCAATTTGACGTGTTGCATTCTTGCCGTATTTTGTGAACTCCCCAGTTTCCATACAGTCAAAGCAGTCCATTAAACCGGGACAACTAGAACTTTACTGGTGGCAATGGTGGTGGTAGTGTGTTTAAGAGTGGGGGTTGGATGGCTATTTTAAAGTGAACGCACCATAAACCTGGGCAAATCGTACCAGTTATTATAGGAAAAATGGAGATGGGTAAATCTGCATGTTTTTTCATCAGTAGATCCATATCTAGCTTTGGCCATAAGAAAACCTTGGCACTTACTCTAAAATTCTCCTTACCCATGCCTTTCATTGAAACTTTTTTAAAATAATGATCTTAGTGGGGACATGGAAAAACTCAACTTTTTCTATCCTTCTTATTATTAATACCTGGAATGTTGTATTGCAATAAAAATTCATGTTCTCTTATCATTTTATGGTTTTCTGTCTTTTCTCTATAAGGGGAATTTGGATAGTATTGTTAGATGGCTTAGAACTGCTGTCAGGGTTTTGTGGTTTCCAAAAATGTTGAGGTTTCCGTTAGTACCTGTGTCGAATAAAGTTGTCTCAATGGAGAAACACCACTACAAGCACCAATAAAATCCTGACTGTAGAGTTGGAAAGGGTTAGATCATCAAGCTGTAGATTAATATTTTTTTTTTGTTATTGTCACATGGGTTAAATTTCAAATCTGCTTCTCCATCTCTGTAACCTTTTTCTCATTTATTCCCTAAAGTGTTTCCTTAGAGTTGCTCCTCTTCTCTTCTCTTCTCAATTTTTTAAAGAATGGATGGCATGTTTATTTTGCAAATGAGATGTCTTTGGTGTCATTCTGTGTTCTTTTAGTCTATAGCTGGCAGAGCCCTCAAACTCCTCAAATGTTTATTGCATTCAGCGCTGATTCTCTTCTAAATTTCAGGAACCTTCTTTGTGTGATGTAGAGGCAGCGTTCTCTCTGGAAACGCCTCTAAAGACTCACGGTTCCATGGGTGACCTACCGAAGGGAGCAGAGAGCTCCCCCTCCGAGCATCCTGGAGAATTATCTCATCAAGGATTCAGACGCAGAGCTAACACGTTGAGCCACTTTCCTGTCACAGCTCAGGATTTTCCAGAGCCTGTGCAGAAAACCCCATCTGTTCCACAGAGGAAGCTCATGCGACATCACTCAGTGAGCACGGAGACTCCGCATAAAAGGAAGTGAGTACTCTCCTTATTGTGTTATTAGGGGCAATGTTGTATCATTGTTGAGGAATGCAAAAAAAATAAAACGCATCTTGCCAACTGAACAGAGCGCTAAGCTGTCTTGCATTGTGAAACAATTATTTCTCCCATGAAATACCATAGCAAAATCCTTGCTTATCTCTCCTTAAATCCTCTAAAAGATGCATTGATCTGGTAAAGTCACACAGATGGCCAGGGTTTTAAGTAAGACAAATACAATTTTTTAAAGGTTACGTTGTTATTTTAAAGTTTTCACATTCACTAGAAAAAACTAATCAGTGCTTTATATTTTCTTTTGATTTTTATTATTCCTTGAACAAACCAGATAATTGTAATGCTTTCAGTGATTTGGCCCAATTCCCAGGTGCTGTATCAAAGGAACATTTAAAACCTTTGCAAAAGCTGCCACTATTAAGATTTAATGATTACCCTGGTTTCACAATAATTTTTATAGATAAAATGATTACCAAGTGTTTCACTGTATCTTTTGATGTGCATACAAGCACAAGGCAATCACCTGGATTTCAGTTTACTGTAGTCAGTAAAGAGAATTTTCTAGATCTTCAGGGGTTTTAAGCAGAATTTAATATCTTTACACTACTTGTTCTCAAGGAAATCTTCTAGTCTATGACCTGCTTTACCTAAAGTGAAAATCGGGAAGTAATTTAATTTCTTGTACTTTCTGATGTGATAGAAGTGAAAGCACATACTCAATTGTCTGTACTGATTAAATTGCAACTTTTTAATATTGTGAACACTTTATTTTATGTTGTCTGTGACTTTTTTTCTCTTTAAGGTTTAATAAATCTTCCCGTGTCTTGATGTCTAAAAATGCAAAGTTTACTGTAATAAATGTGTCATTTAGCAGTAGGCATAATGGGCATGTTACCAAAAGGCTTCAGACTAGCTTTATCATGAGCTGTAAATACGAAATGTTCCCTGTGTCTTGTGTGTCATCTTGTTCTACAAGGAGTTAGTGGGTGTAAAAAAACAGATTTGATGGTTAAAGCCTGATAATACAAGTGTATAGCTGCCTACACATATTACATTCAGTTTATAATGAAGCTTGTGCAGGTGTAAAACCTTTAAGCTGAATTTTTCAACAGGGATGTACAAAAGAGCCAGCTGAAATTGTAGCTTGCCTACCTTCCCTCAGGTATCCTTATTTTAAAAATCCTAGTAACCCCCAACCAACTACTTATAATACCTCAGCATACCTCCTGCACTTTGTTTTCACCCTGCAAAAAAGAAACTTGCTGGGACTGTGCAGTGAGCCCCTATTGATTTGAATAGCATATTATTCTGAAACTAGAGACACGGATTGTGGCCACTGCTAAAGATGACTGTCTATCCGAAGACATCCGTTTTAAACCCAGAATTTTTTTTAAAGCTGGGTGGGAAGAAATGTAAAGGGCAGGTGGAGACCCCTGTATTGTTACTCAACACTTATACCTAAAAACAGCCGGGTGGTAATTGAAAAGTGCCAGGTGGTGCGCCAAGCTAAAAGCGTCTGGGGAGAATCCTGGACATAATTCTGTATAAAGATGAAGTGTGGTGGGCTAGGTCACTTACTGATGTAGGAATGTCAAAACTACCTTGGCATTCTCTAGAACACTGAAAGTGTAAATTTAAGTGTAATTACAGAAAACTTGAATGATACATTTTCCTGACAACTATTGGAACCCCTAATGAATATCAAGTAATCTGTGTTACAATATCAAAAACCACAAGACTGAAGGAAAATACTAATATTTTCCTTGATTACAGTAAGTTGCTGGGCGTCTTAGGCTACTTTCACACATCAGATCATTCTCGTCTGATAATCGCCACAGGGCTAGTATTGGATGAGAATGTGACGTGTGTACAGCGCTCGTCTTATGTCATTCAAGGATCTGTCCTGGCGTATCCACAAACGACGAACGATCGTAATACAAGTGTAGGGGAGAGAGGGCAGCCGGGTGTTGTTCCGTCGTTCTCCATAGAGCAGAACGGTGTTGTATGTTCAGCACTTGTTCAGTCTTTTGTCATTGGAAATGATCATGAAAGCTCCTTTCCAATAACAATTATTGAACGTGATTATGATCAAAATAATGTTTTGGCTATGCCATATTTTGTTTTGCAGCAAACTGCTAGCGTTAATTTGTGTTCTTGGTATTCAGTTGTCTTGCTTATACTCTTATGCTGGTTGTCACAGCTCAGTCACTACAACTAATACAATTTCCTTAGCATGGCACGTTTATATATTTAAACTGTATTAGTCTATAGTCAGGTCATATTTCTCTTTTGTCTCAGTTTTGTGGGCATTGTAAGCTTTCTGAGAGTTTCATACTGTCATTTTTTCTTTTGCCCGTGTAGCAGATGCATAGCATTCCCATATAACTTGCAGTTTGCTGCATTGTCTGCCATCCCGAGCGCTTTTCACTTATCTTGTTGCATTCTTCCTTGTGTTCTATACTTTCATAATCTAGCGGAAGAAGGGGGATAAACATCTAAAGCAGGGAATCCTTTTTGTGTAAAGGAACTTCTATGGGGGCAATGAACTTTGTTACATAGTACAGTTTATCACTACTATATACTTTGGATACATATACATCCACTTTTCTGACAGCTTTTTTATTATGCAGCACAGAAAGTCACAGAACAATATTGACGTTCACTGTGTACATTGGACACGTCAGGTTTGGTTTCCGAGAGAATACACAGTGCAACGTAGAGATATTTATTTAAAATCATTTGAACATGTGGCTATGGTAGAAGGTTTTTATTATATGTAGGCATGAAACCATCTGAAATTACTGTAATTGGTTTTCTTATGCTTGTTGTTGTTTATAGGTGGTGGAAGTTGCGTGTGTGTGCAGATTGTTCATTTTGCCATTGACCCTAAAAGGTCTCCGGCTTACCAGATGTATGCAAAGCAAACATGCCACATACACGGCATTTGCAGCCAAATGGATGTGAGAACATACAGATTAAAGCCTTCGTATTAACAGTATATTTGGTCTAGTTATAATATAGCCAGGTTGTGTGCTCAGGATTATTGTATTATATCATTAAAAGTGCAGCATTGTACTTTTTTATCCATTCACATATTGCAAAAAAAAAATAAAAAAATTCAACAAACTAGATTGCGGAAGCCAGAGTACACAGTGTAGACCCACTTATACATGGTAGAAAATAAGAGATCTCTGTGTAGGTGTCGTCTCTGGTTGGAATTGAACCCAAGATGTGGGAACGAATTGGAAACATTTCTTTGCTGGCAATATTGTGTGATGTGGTTCCTATGCAGTTGATGCCTTTGTAAGAACCCTGGGGTACTCTGTAGGTTTGGTAATTGTTTGAATTTTTTAGTGCTAGACCAGGTGGTAGCTCTCGGCATGTCTGGTTTTTAACCCCTAAGGATAGATCTAGGCCTTTTATTTTTTTTATAATTTTTATTTAAAACCTTTTAAACTTCTGTTTTACTGAAGTGGCAAACCTCACATTACTTACTTTACTTGGTTACCCCATCATTATGACATTGAAGGTACAGAGGAAGACGTGTACAAAAATAAGAAGGAAAATAGTTAAAACACTAACATGCAATATGAAGCAAGAAAACATATAAATAATTAGTTTTTGTTAGGTATTTTCCTGCAACTCTCAAGACAGGATGAATACATATCATATACTTAACCTGGGTTGTAATGGATAGTGCCCTATTATTATTATTACATGATATTAATATAACGCCATCCTATTACGCAGCGCTGTACAAAGTCCATAGTCATGTCACTAGCTGTCCCTCAAAGAAGCTCATTACCACAGTCTAAGGTCAAATTTGGGTGGTAGCCAATTAACTGCATGTTTTTGGAATATGGGAGGAAACCGGAGTACCCAGAGGAAACCCACGCAAACTCCTTGCAGAAAATGTTGTGGCCAAGATTCTAACCTGGGACCTAGCGCTGCAAGCTCTGAGCACTTACCTCTGAGCCACTGTGCACCACCCAGCACTTTTCAGTAACCCCTCAGCTGTTTTTGGGTGGTTACTTAAAAGTTGGGTCACAATACAGGGGCCGCCACCCGCCTACAGCTTCCTCCCACCCAGCTCGGAAGAATACTGTAATATCCCTAACTTTGTGTATGTATGCAGGCCTTTATAGGATATTGTTGGTGTTCTCCCTTCCAGTAATCAAATACTTGACATTCCCTACACTTGACAGGTGAGGGTTACGTAGTTTGGTGCCTCAAAGCACTACAATTATAGTATTTGTAAATTGCTGTATAATATGTTGGTGTTATGTAAAGTCATAGCCATATCTCTGACATTTTCATAAGTCATTAACACTGTATAGAACCAATTTTGAGGGGAAGCCAGTTAACTGCATGTTTTTGGGATGTGGTAGGAAGCCAGAGGAAGCAGACAAACACGGGGAAAACATACTAACTACATACAGATAGGAAAATGTGCACACTGAGGTCTGCTTGAACCCAAGCCTGCTATCATGTACTACTTGCAATTCAAGCCTAGCTCCTTCTAATATTACTCGTTGGCTATGATATTAGGTGAAAGTAGAATAAAATGGTGCAAAAGGAGCACTCAGCTTTCTCTTACCTGCTGTAAACGGTACCATGTAAATAACACTGTATTCTGATGTCTGTAAAGTTTATTATTTACTTGGCTGGGAAAGAAAAGTCTATTTCTGGAGAGTTTGTGTGATTGTTGGAAGATAAAGTCCATGCAAACAAATCAGTCTTCTTTTTGAAGATTTCCATCTGTTCACCTGCGATGTAATTCCTACCTCTGCTGAAATGTGTCTTCTCACCCCTCCCCTTGCTTGTTGGCTGGAATGTTGGTGTCTAGTTCCAGCACAGACCCGAATGTGCCTGAGAGCAGCACAGCACAGTATGAGCAAGCTGCTGCCCCTTCTCCTCCCGTCTCCACATCCTCGTCCCCTCTAATTCTCAGGAAGTTAAAGCACGGCTCAGGTGGAGAGTCCTGGGCAGCGGGCACACATAAGAGGTGAGCAGAGATCTGTGTTCATCAGGTTTGTCCTGCATGTAACTACTAGGCTGCCGTGCATCAAGTCATTCCATCTTTGCTTCTCTGCATGTATGCTTGGTTTGTACAGGTATTTGAGGTGTATTAAAAGATCACACAGTTGAAACAAATTGCTTGTGGTATGTAAAGCTTGGGATTACTTTTAAGTTGTATAAAGCTTTAGGAAACCCTAGAAAATGATGCATGGAAATGTGGTTTGGGTTGCTCTCCTGGTTTTTGGTATGTTAATGACCTGTCGTTAACTTGGGACTGTTAGCTATATTACTAACAGTAGCACATCTGGAGGTCGATCTTTGCACCTTTATCTG
The DNA here is from genome assembly GCF_032062135.1 of Pyxicephalus adspersus. Taxonomy (NCBI): domain Eukaryota; kingdom Metazoa; phylum Chordata; class Amphibia; order Anura; family Pyxicephalidae; genus Pyxicephalus; species Pyxicephalus adspersus. The sequence goes on along the minus strand of NC_092860.1, from coordinate 127,498,143 downwards.
TTGGGAGTAAAGGTTTAGGCAAACAAAATGTTTCAAAATTAGGAATATTTTTTCCTTTGTTTAATGAAATCATTTTGAAACAAGTGATGTGTTTTTGACTAAAAAATGTTTTTGTGGTTTTTGTTCCTAATATAATTATTGTCATGTTGCTGAAAATTAAGTCTGAGATCCTCCTAAAACTATTGGTGAGAAAGGATGACACTGGAAGACTGTACTTGCTTTCTTAATTTTTAAATACCTTTTATTACCTATACCAAATAACAAGCAATTTAGACACTTGTTACTGTAAGAGAATCACTTAAAGTTCATTGTCCTGGGTTCACATTGACTCAGATATTAAAGCGGTCCTGTTTTAGAAATAGGACGTAGTATACAGGGAACCCCACCCAAGATAAGAGATCAATGTGAAGACTTGTATCTATATGTCTCATAATGGAGCTGCGGGTGAATAGGATTATACAGTTAGTTATATCAGATCCTTTTTTTTTCATTGCTTTTTCTTTTCACTTCTTCCTTTTGCTTGCTCTATGCTTACAGCCTTTTCTACCGTTCTTCCTCTCTACGCAAGAAACTTCACTCTTCCTCCTCTGTGCCAAATTTCCTAAAGTTTCTGGCTCCTGTAGCAGAAAATAGCACCTCTGACTCTGACAAAGAACGGTAGGTCTCTGCACTATTTGTGACTGTATTATCCAGAAAAGATTCCTGAACTGCCTTGTCAGGAGGGGATTTTAAGTAAAACTGGAAATACCATTTGTTGGTGCCTCTGCATGGAAAGGTTGTAGAGGGTTGTGCTTCCCAAACAGGTCAAGATTAAGAATTAGCTGTTTTATGAACTTTAAATAAAAACCTGCTATGGCTACTATAACTCTTCTTTCTAAAATGCTAGTTGCCTGGATGTCTTGCAAAGTCTTTTGGCTTAAATACATTCCATTTCCACAATTCCATGTCACTGACATGGAACATGTATGATCATTTATCCTTTTATCAAACACAGACCTTTTCAGGACTTATGGGCTACTAGGAAATATCAATAGTCAAGTACAGGTTAAGGATACCAATGTAAGTTGAAATGGCTGAAAGTTTATTATTTACAAGGTAAAATATTACATTTACAGTTGTACAAAATACAGAAATTTAGTGTTCAACCCAGAATTTTTTTTGGCGGGTGGGAAGAAGCTGTAGGTGGGTGGCGGTCCCTGTAATGTGACTCAACTTTTCAGTAACCACACAATCGGCTAAAAGGGGCTGGGAGAACACTGAAATTGTTGCCCACAGTTCAACAACAAAACCTGAACAATTAGATGTATTTTCCACTACTAATTGTAACCTAGGACCTCATAAGTCACAAAACAGCTGTCAAAGAGTGTTCTATTGATTGAAATGCAATATATCAGTCTTATGAATGTGCAAGGATCTTTAAAAAATGTTCATTCAATGCATTTTGTGGGGGAAAAAAAAAACTTATGGTGATTACAATTTCCAAGCTGGTATTGTAAACACAAATAATATGTCACCATATAACACAAGTCAACAAAAAATAGTTTTGATAATCAGAAACCACAGCAAACTTTTCTAAATCAGTTTTTCGAGCAGATTTCAGATCTGTTTTTCCCTAACGGGTACAGTTCCTGAGTTGTGAGTACTATTAGTTAACATTGTACTTGCATGTATTTTGTACTAAAATGTAAGCACCATTGAAGTGAATGTTAATACATCTTCAGTGTAAAGTAAAATAAGGCACACTGTGGTATAGATCCACTGAACAGTGTCAGTCAGGTACCATTGTTTCTCCAGAATGCTTAGAGTATGATTTTCTTGTGTACTCTTTGTCTGGATTGTTGCTGTACAGCATCCAGCAGTAGTCCGCCATCATTCTTTCATTCCAGAAACCTTGGTAGTAGTGCTTCATTAACTGAATGTCCTGGTGAAAACATTCTCCTTGTTTAACACTCACTAAATCAAGATTTTCCTGGAAGAATTCTATATGTGAGTGCAAGAAAATAAAAGAATTTTTTTTGACATGCGACAACCCAGTTTCTGGTATGAATCAAGCAGATTCTGAACTCCTTCCTTGTATGCAGGAGACTTATGGTTGCCCAGGACATTTTCACACTTGAATGCATCTCAAGCTTCTAGCTCAGCTGCTGGGATTGTTTGAAAACATCATCTTGCACAACAGACTTGTTCTGTGGCCCTATAAATATCCCTTCCTTCATTTTTGCAGTGCTTATGTTTGGAAACTTCCCAACAAGGTACTAAAAACCCATGGAGTTTGATTTACTTATGACCTTTACAAGGTTCTTCATCAAGCCTAACTTCATATGGAGAGGTGGAAGAATAATTTTAAGCGGATCAACCAGAGGCAGAAACTTGGTACTTCTTGTTCCGGGCTTATAGGTATCACTTGGTAGCCAATCACGCTTGTCATAATGGTCTCCCGTATATCGGCTGTCCCACAAGCATAGGTAACAGCAATATTTTGTGAATCCTCCTTGCATTCCCTTCAGCAAGCCAATGACCTTTAGATCCACAGATGTTCCACTGTTGTGTTTTATACTGGATTGCTTCAAGTAGTAACTTCATGTTGTCATAGGACTCCTTTAGGTTAACGGAATGGGCAATCGGTAAACTTAGTTTGGAATTACCATTGTGCAGTAAGACTGCTTTCAAGCTTCTTTTTGAGGAATCAATGAAGATACACCATTCAGATGGAACATGTTCTTGTGACAAACTGGTAAAGAGTGCATTTATATCATGACAGTAGCACAGTGAGCCATCACTAGTAAAGAACGTTGTCAAGTTATGATTTCGTTTTCTGTAGTGAGTTACAGTTACACCCTCTGCAAGCAAGTGCTTCTGAGCCTTGAAGCAAGAAGTTCTGCTTTCTCTTTGGAGATATTTAGATCACAAACGGGATCATTCAGCTCTGCTTGTGTAAAGGTCTCTGGTTCTGAATCTTCATCGGCCAAGTGGTCAGGATCAGATAATTCGGGGTTGTAATTCGCTGCAACTGCAGCGCATTCCTCATCACCTTCCATAGAAGCAAGTCCATCATGTGGAGGTACCGAAATCATGATGGGGAACAGCCCTAATTGCAGAATCGAGGCTGGGATATTCAATTTTGTGCTTAGTTTTACCTGAGAATCCACTTTTGTTGGCGTGGCAAAAATAGCAAGTTGATCAGATTGTCTCGCGGTTCTCACCACACCATCAGGATTGTATATGGCATTGCTGCTTTACGCCGATTTACCCCAGTCACACAGTCCCTTGAAACAACTGGTACAGATGACATGTGGAGCCCAAGATTTATCCTGGTCACCAAGTAGACAGCCGAAATATATTTTGTATATCTTTTTATGTTCTGTGGTAATTTGTCGACGTTGTGCTTTTGTTGTGAATGACCCACACACATAAAAGAAACTGTCTGGATCATTAGGGCAATTTCTAGGCATGATGACAAATGAAATCAATCGCAGTGGATGCACTTAAAAAAAAGAAAACTGTCGTTAAATGTTGTTGTAAATGTGCTATTTGTAATGAATTTTACACAATAAATTATTAGCTGCATCACAAAAACTAGATGTGCTAGAGAAAAACACATATTTGAAATCGGCATCAAAAATACTACTAAGTCCACATAAAATATATCTGATGACATGATGACCTGTGTAATCAATGTAGATTTTTGAGTTTTCTAATCTGTTTGGGTTTTGGGTTGCTTACCCAGAAATTACAGATGCCAGCCAGAGTTAGCATAGTGGTGAGCCAACTTTATATGAAGGAGATTATCAGCTGTTATATTTCTCCCATTACAGTTAGGACTTAATAAATTGTATTAAAACTAATGTGTATAATGGTCAGCACAGCTTTACAGTAAATGCCTGTTCTATAGACTTGTTAGCTCAAGGTGCCATTATTACATCCAGACTACCAAATCTAAATCTTTGTTAACACATGTATATTTATCCTATACATAGGAAAGACTGTAGCAGCTCATTACAGTAGTAGATTGCAGAACTTACTACTTCTCTCTGGAATCTTACTAGAGAAAGAAGGTGGGTTTATTGGCCACCATGACTGGGATTTCACCTGCTGGTGGGAAGGGTGCACTTTTTTGAAGAAGGGGGTATGTCTTACCGTGTGACCCAGACTGAGAAAGGTTTTATCTGTGGCCATCAAAACAAACAAGGACTGGCATGGTCATACAGAACTTTATGGTGAACTTTGTTGTCCCCAATGACTGGGATGATATTTACTGATAAACAATAAAACTTTCCATCCTGTTTCTCATTTATATGATTTATAACCACTGCTGAAATGTCAGCTTTTAGCAGTTAATCCTGCTTCTGCTAATATAGCAGAATTTTTTTAAGTTTTTGGGTAATTGTGTGTGATCACATTGCATTGAGAGAGTGGTACCTGAGTACATAGGGTTCCTCCATTTTACCAGGAGAAAATATTAGTACAAACATTTTTATGTTCCTCCAAGTAATAAAATTACATTGTCCACATGCTAAGATTTTCTATTTTGTCTTTTAACAAATTAGTACATTAAGTAATGACTTCAAAACTGACAAATAAGTTGATTGTCGGTAACTGTACTTCCTGTAATTCTTATCAGACTATTGTTCCCGCTCTTACAGGTTCGATTAAAATTTAGGACAACCCAAAGTGCATTTTGTGCACTGACTTGAATAATGTGCTAATAAAGTTCATATTGCATTTTTAGTTTTTATTGAGCTTCCAATGTGTTGCCTTTTGACTTCTTTTTGTATTCTTCTTTTTTTAGAACTGATTTGATTCTTGAGAGGTGTAAATTAAACTTTTTTGCACAATCTAGCAATAGAAATAAAGTATCGGCTCTACAGCTGCTTGTATGAGTATGTGACTATTTATACTTTACTATTTTTGTTGTAGTGATTTTGACTGCACCTCCATCAGCAGTGACGTGGAAACTAGATCCCCAGTAAGAACACGCCGTCATTCTTGGAGGCAGCAGATTTTCTTACGTGTGGCTACACCTCAGAAGGGATGCGATTCTCCCAACAGATTTGATGGTAGGACATTTATCTTTATGTAACAACAAATGTTCAAGCGTAAAAATATTTCATTTCTGTGTACTGTAGGTGGTAATGCATGTAATGATAATATTTACTATATCTTTCCTAAAATGTACGGGCTACATCCACACATTAGACTTTTTTGTTGTTGGAAAGGACACAAGATTTTCCAACAACTAAAGACTGAAAGGTGCATTAACAAGTGCTGTATATACATGGGAGTGGGGAGAAAGAGCGAGCGACATCTGCTGCACTTTCTCCCCTTCATTTGCATTGCAGTCTTTCGCTGTCTGCCAGGACAGATTAATGAACCACAGATGAGCGCTGTACACACATCAGATTCTTGTCCAACGCTAGCCCTGAATCGATATTCAGACAAGAATCATCTGACGTGAGCACGTAGCCTTTGTTACCCACTTATACAATTAGGTTTGTGTATATAAGTTAATAAAAATGATAAACCATGCCAACAACGAAATTGGAACAAAAATACTCCAAAATGCATCAGTACTTGGTGTTCAGAATACAATGTTTTTTTATGATATTCAACATTTAAGGTGTAAATTGAACAAAAAAAAAAAAAACGAAACCCATCCAGAATTTGTTAAACTCTTTACTGATTCTGAAGTTAGTATGCATCAGACTGATTGATATATCAGTGTGTGTGTGT
>NC_092860.1:127485868-127489902 GCF_032062135.1 Pyxicephalus adspersus | reverse complement strand
TCCTGCATTCACCCACAAGACCTATATCTGAGAATATATTTATATTTTAGGGCATATAATACATGCATACTGTTATCCTATTCAGCTTGGAATACCACCATTCATATATACATAGTAGGAATAGTCTTTATTGTAACAACATAACTTTTGTATATAAGTGTGAATGTTGGTTTTGCACCTCATGTGCACAGCGCAGTGCCAAGAATATTTCTTCACTACAGTGTTAATGGGTCGCAATATTTATGTTTCTGCTAACATTCGTGCCTTTGCTTCATCCTTCCTGGAATTCAATTATTTGTTTTACGTTTTTCTTAATCTACTACTTTTAGTGTTTAAACAATACTCAATCAACAAAGCTTTGCTCAAGGAAAAGGTTTTCAGCCATTGGACTGTAACTTTTAAATCTTATTAGATTAATCAGAAAGTAGCTACATTTTTATAAAACAACGTATGTTTCAAATCCAGCATATCCTGTAGAGCTATTTGTTTTTGTTTTTTCTTTTTTACAAGGCAGTCGGATATGGCTGCCCCTGTATTTTTCTCATGACCGATTTACATGAAATACTTCAGACGCCTCACTTTTTTCACCATGGTAAATTCTTCATCCCTGCATAATTATTATTATTACTACACAATATTTATATAGCGCTGACATATTACGCAGCGCTGTACAAAGTCCATGGTCCTAAGAAAAAAAAAGAACATGAATGTATCAATTTGGATGGCCTTTGCCAGATTATCTTTTGGCAAGTTAGCAGCTGAAAGCAATGATGAAAAATGTTAAATAATACATTTACAGAATTTTTAATTCTCTTCTCTACCATTTTACGTCAAAAGTACAGAGGTAAGTCTTAATAATAAAATATAATAAAAGATAAGATAAATGCTTCTGATGTTCTTACATGATATTCAATGAATTTAAAGTGTTCAGGGTAATTTCTTTAATGGTCTGATTCTATGAAATCCAAAATGTTGACAATACAAAACCAGACATGAGTCTGTGTAATATTTACAAAGATTGTAAGCCTTGGCATTTACAATGCCAAAGATGTCCTATGTTTGAATGAATATGAGACTGAAGAGTTGGTATACCCAAGGAAATGGAGTTCACATTAAGTTGCAAAGCCTAAAATAGTACTCAATATATATAGAAAGGAGAAATAAAGCGTGGCTTTTTTAGAGGCAACATTCAAAACAAGGTGTTTTTTTTATTTAGTGAAAAATGGACTCCTGACTAAACAAAGTCTGTCTGTGCTTTGCAATGTAAACTTAACGAGGTGATATATTATAATAAAGGAAAATATAACAAAACACAATATTGTACCGAGTCCTTGTGTGTTTTTTTGTTTCTTAATTCCAACGCGTTTCGCCTATTGGCTTTTTCAGGGGATGTTTTTGAAAACCAATACCAAACAGAAACAGAATCCTATAACACAGAGAGAAAAAAAAATCAATCAAAAGTAGAAGCTGAAATCTCAACATAATTATATATCCAAAAAGTATTCAAAACACTTTCTTGATAAACACTATTAGTGCCAAGGTGCTGATGATTTTTATGCCAGTACCTTGTTCTCATATCAAATATAGAAACGTACTATAACCTAATGTTATCATAACACATCAATATGTCAGTATATCAGATTTAGGAAAATCAGGATTACACATAACAGACATAGTACATCAAATTTAGGAGAATCAGGATTGAGGACAATTCAAAATATAGAAGTGTGTCAATAGGTTAACATTTAATTTGACCATATTCTAACACTTATTACAAAATACAGGAATGCCAAAGTGTCACTTACCTGTATTTTGACGATAGGTGAAGTGCAGAACCAATTTTGTTTTGGTGAGGATTTGGGTACTCTGGCATTAGTGTGATGTTAAAGTAGTTACCTTGAGAGGATAATTAGGTCATATAATGTATAAGACTAATCTATAATTGTATGATAAATCTTTTTTTTTTGTTTTTTTTTTTTTAGATTTTCAAAAAAAAAATTATTACAAAAAAAATCTTAAGCCAGGCACCTGGATCAATTGGCAGTGCAGTTTTCTCTTCCATGCACTGACCAATCCCTTGCAGCAGTGGTCCCCAACCACTGGGGGGTGGACCAGTGCCGGTCCGTGGCTGGTGGGTTGGGGGCCGCAGGTGATGGGAGGTAGCACCAGCGGCCTGCTTGCACTGCTTTAAAGCTGGTGATGGGAGCGGCATCGGCGGCTCACCTCGCACTGCTTGCACAGGAGCTGCTAGGAGTAGCAGAGCGACATATTCGGGGCTTGCACCGCTTGACAGCACACCGCTTCTTTACACTGCTCTGCTGTTCTCAGCTGGTCTGCTGGAGGTGGCAGAGTGCTGTAATGTACTGGGCCGTGGTAAATTTTTGTGCTGTGTTACTGGGCCCCTCTTTTGGAAAGGCTGGGGACCACTGACCTACAGCATTGCCAAAACTACAATGTCCCAGCTACTAGATAGCCAATAGAAAGTGTCTAAAACAGGTGAAAACACCCAAAGAAGGAACCCCCCGTCTGTAAACACAGGAAGAGAGCTGACCCAGCACTGGGTTGTTGTGTATACTTTGCTTTAGGTGAGTAAAATGAATAATTTAACTTTAACGGAGACATTTATTTACCCCCAGCGTTGTCATAAACTGTGTTTTGGGCTTTTAATCTCCTTATTAGGGACTCGGCAATACAAACTATACGGAAGCTTTAATCCCTTCCCAATGCAGAGGTCATCTCAGTTACCTCGCAGTTACAAACCAGATTCATTTCTGTATTTCAGTGGTGGGCCCGTTATTTAGCAATTTATTACTTATGATACTGAAGTGGTCCATGTAATGATTTCTGGGGAAAAAACAGGCTTTAGGTTTCATTTTGTATTTGCTGGTAAAAACAATGAAAAGTGGAAACTGAAAGCAAAAGCCTTTCTCCTGTTTGACCAACCTTTCTCTTCTTTATCATCCATTCACATTTACATTCCCATCCAAATGTTTCTGGCATAGCAAAGTTATTTACAAAATAAATTGTGTCCTAAATTTTCTTCTTCAGCTTAACAATTTTCATTCTACTTATTCAGGTAGAGGGTTTTTATAAGCCTGCAGTTCAGTTCAAATTCCACATAAATTCCATCTAAGCCCCAATACATCCCTGGGTAATATGTTGGCGCCATACAAATCCTTTCTATTAATATTATTATTAATAATATTTAATAAAAAACTCTAGTATGTTAGGTGGAAGTCTTCCTTAATATTCTGTCCTGGTTGTTTAGCAGTTGGTTTTGTTTCCTCCTGGTGGCGCTGTTGTACTATTAATGAGCAGCTTTGGAAAGGCAGAATGTGTCCTTCCCAATGTATATACAGGTTTGCACCCTTTCTGTGATGTTTACACATAGCGCACACAGGATGTTTACATAGCAAGCAGATGTAACTCATACTTCTGGTATACGGTCTTTGAGTTATGAAAAAAATTCCCAAAGATGTGTCAGCAGGGGCTAGTTTGTATTTGTATTTTCCTCATTCTCTGAAAAAACAGTTATGATATCTGATCACCCCCACCCCTTGTAAAAGTTACATTTGCATTTTCAAACATTTTAAATTGAATCTATAGTGTCTAGTCTTTTTTTTTATAGTTTGCCTGCTAGTTTTAAATATTTGTTAAATAATTCTTCTCTTTTAGTTTTGTGAAATAAAGTATTTCATTTGTATCACTTTATCACTTTCATCTTTTTCACTGCTTTTGGAAATCCAGGTTACCCCCCACCTCCAAACTAAATACATTAGACAACCCCAATTGTACAATATTTTATATGCCACATACTGTACATCATAAAAGCATGGTGTAGCTTGATGTAGAGATGTTTCTTTAAAGGGTAGAATAAATGCAGTCCACTTTTGGGTTAGAAACCTGATGTAAACTGAGGTCTAGTGAAAAACATTGTCAATACGATGACCCCAATAATGAAGCCAAAACTGTGTAAGAATGTCCTCAAAACAAGAGTATTATTAACCTAGAAAGACAAAATGCACCCAAATATA
>NC_092860.1:127459436-127485030 GCF_032062135.1 Pyxicephalus adspersus | reverse complement strand
AAAACCAAAGATCGTAAACCATCTCTTTGGTCCATGTGAATGAAGGGGGACATAGATTTTGAAATCTACGAATGTTTTATGTTACATGTGAAGTTGGGATTTTCTTCTCTGGCGCTATATATTTGAGTTTATAGGTCTTCTGGATTAACACTTTTGGTGGCAAGCTGTAGAAACTGCATTGGGATAACTGCAGTTCTCTCCTCCAGCCATGCTCTGTTTCAAAAGTTCTATAGTACTATATTAGGCAGCGTTATCCAACCAGGATTCCAGAGGTTGCTAGAAGTTCCTTGAGAGATATTTCTGCCTCCTGGGTCAGTTTAAGCAACGCCAGTGATTTTTGGTTATTTGTGCAAAGACTAAAGATGGGAAACTAGACAATAGTGCAAACTTGCTAGACTGAAATGTTAGATATCATTTAAAATGAAATTCCAAATAAATACTTTTTTTTAGTTTGGATAGAGATTAGGCATTACTTTATACTGTGTTTGGTTTTCAATGTGTGTACATTGGGTTAATTACCAATGTCACATGACTTCCTGCTGACACAGAGTAAAGAGAAATCTCCCCTGTGGGAACACACACATCAATGACATTTATTTTTCTTTTTTTTTCTTTTCTATGGGAATCTGTTTTCCTGTCCTTCTGACCATAGAATAGGTGATGGTGAAATGGTGAATTTTAATTACCTGTCACCTGGTATACTAACCTGGTAAAGGAAGGACAATAATCTACCCATCTCTACAGCTTCTTTTGTCTATTGAGCCTGCCCATCACCCATAGTGAGAGGCTGTAGAGCAGCAGTTTGCCAACCGGTGGTCCGCAAGAACATTTTGGTGGTCTGCCGTATAGACACAACGATTGCATGGGGATTGCATTGGGGAACAGTTGTGGCATTCATCATTTTTATCACAGGATAATGGGGATAATTCAGTTGTACAAAGTGTCTCCTCTTTTATGTGAAGTAATATATCTCTTATCAAAACATTTCTCTGAATTGCTGGGGAAAAAATATTTGTCCCATAATAAAAAATGTAATCTGGGGCAACGTGTTTTTTCTATTTGCTTGTGTCATAGTCTAAAAAAAGAACTAGAGATATGAACATTTCAAAGCAATCTTAGATGAATTCTTATCTTCAATAGCTCTGTATTCTTATTCCAGAGGCCTATAAATATGCCCCACCCTCATGTGTTTACCCTGTCCACCTTTATCATTGTGGTAATTTAATTATAAGGGTATCTGTAGGTGCAAGAAGTGATCAGCACTACAGCTGTGTTTGTGAGAGCTACACCTGACAATGTATAATATTTAATTATTATTTTTCTTTTATTGTCCTTTAATATGTTTGGTTTTGTTACATTACTCCAACCAGCCAAAGTGTTTGATGTGTAAGAGGTTTGGCTGTCTGGTGTGACTTCAGCTCCCATGGACTGGTCAGCCAATATTAGTTCAGGAATCAAATCCGGACATATTAGTTATATGGCCTCTGGCAATATGGAGGATGTTAGGTCAAGTAATGCCACTATTTGGCTGACTGCTTAAAACTTAAAGAGGAAGTAAACTGAAAACTGCCCAAAACAAAAAAAAAAACAATCCACTTACCTTCAATCCTGCAGCGCAGTCGATCGGTCCGGAGCTTTCTTGCATTGAGTCCCGCCACATCCCAGGATCCGTCACTGAGCCAGCACGCCGGGCGCCGCCATCTTCGCCTCTTCTGACCCAGGTGCGAGTTTGGGTGATGTAGGTTGAAAAAAACATGCTGATCTCACTGCGCATGTGTACCATTGGCAATTTTTCCCCTTTTCACGAAAAGGCTCCTCCTGCGCATGCCCGAGATGCTCAGGCATGCGCAAAAGGAGCACCCAAGAGCCTCCCGGGATGCGTGACGTAGGTATCCCGGAAGCCTCTGCACTCCTATTCATTCTCGATCGCCTAGGCGGTGCTGTGTGTTGCACTTAAAAAGTTTCTTCCCCTTTGAGTGATACATGGCTCCTCACGCATGCGCGATCCAGAGCCGGTAAATTTAGTGGTCCACTGGTCTGAAAAGGTTGACGACCACTGCTTTATATTACATATTGGGCCTGATTTATTAAAGCTCTGCAAAGCTGGAGAGGATACACTTTCATCTATGAAGCAACAAAGGTAACCTGCCCGATTACTTTTAGTGATTTTCAACAGTTTTCTTGAACGCATTAATTTGCTTTTTTATTCGCCTGTTCCCCGCCAAAAGAAAAATCAGTGTGTTTGTTTTGTTGACTCTGAACTTTCACAGCAAATGGTTAAGCAGACATATCTTTCAGCAGATCAATATTGAATGTGCCTGGGCTCTCACGTAGCTTCTAGCTTTTTTAGAGAGGTAAAGAATGCCTCAGGTTAAATATGGCTAACATAATCACCTGCATTGGCACTTTCACAAAGTAATTCTTTGTTTCCCCTGCCTTTCAAAGAACAGCTGCTGCAATAAATGCACATCCTTTAATTAACATCCACTATTTATCAAGGCATACTTGTTTTCTGAGGATGTCCCAGACTTCCAGATATTTCTCTGCTCTGACACGTTACAAGATAGGACTTGAAATGTCTTGCAGAGCAACTTGTGCAGTTTCTTATTCATGTTCTGTGCAATCAGATAAGATTTTCTAATTATTTCATTGTTGTATTTTAGTATGAATAGCTAACAGCTCGATATTGGTGTACATACAGTCGATTGACTAATGTGAGGAAGTGTGAGATTTGTTGAACCACCCAATTTTCAGCATAATTCCATCTTTGGTGTCAAGAAGTGTGCATAGGTGTTCAAACTTCAGATGATATGGCTGAAGGTACAAATTGTTTAAATACTGGGGTAGAGAACCCCTGTTCAGAATTGGTTGTTCTAAATTGATAGCCTCTTGCAAAACAATTGTCCAAAATATGCATCTCATTGTCATGGAAAGAATGTCCCTTTTTTGTTATCTTATCAGGATCAAGGGGAAAACCATAGGGAATAAACAATTTTTTTTTTTGCCTGTCTGATTGCTTATTCCTCGCAGTGAGCTTTAACGTTTCATGTCTGCAAATCATGGGATAAAATGGCAATATGGATACTGTTAATGTAAGGCAGGCCCATCCTACCTGGTATTTTTGTAAAAGATGCAAATTAAATTTTCCAACTGCATCTCCTGCTGTTTCATAACACAATAATCTTCTTTGCTTTTTGGTACAAAGCAAAACAAAGTTAACAAATGCCATAATTTGCAGTGAATTAAAGAATTACTCTAAACAAAATATATTGTAGCATTGATATCTATGAATGAAGCCTGAAGCCAACATTCACATGCTTTCTTCACCCAGCAGCTACTGTTAGGCTACGTACACACCTGCAATAATTGTTCTTGGGAACGATGATTTATGACTGATCATTCCATAATCGTTAACCAAAAAAGTTCACAACGACAGGCCAACGACGCAGATGAACAAAGAATGTCGCAGGAAACCAACGACCGCCCTAGTGGTTCTATTTGGGTGATGATAGTTTGCTATACATTGTGTGTACGGTTGTTCAGTGATCGTGGATGGTTCTGTGGTATAATTTTTCCTGTACATGTCACTTCCTGCATCGTTTAATCAATCATATCTAGTGTGTGTACATTATTGGTGGATTATATTTGAACGAATGTATCGTTGTAACATGTACAGAATCGTACGCTATATGATCGTTCAAAATAATTGTTGATTTGTCGTTAGTCGTTCGTTTTCGAACAACAATTATTGCACGTGTGTGCCTAGCCTAAGTGTTACGTCATCACATAATGGGACCTTTTTTCACAGCTAAACATTGGACAAGCTAAGAACCAGTAGTGTCCGTTACTGCAGTTTTCAAAAATAATTGCTTACATTGGAAAAAATATTGATTAGAAAATAGCCACTTGAAATGAATGAGCACACTGTTTGATATAGGTTTTGTAACATTTGCTACCAATAACAAGCCCAACTAAACCCAAAAAAGAAACAAGACGAATTCTCCAGCAATCATGTTAATAAGCAAATGGAAACAGTTTAGTTGACAGTATGTTTGTTTAATGGACCAAATATGCTTGCACAGTGCACTACATCCCATTTCCTCGCTTTCATCTGATGTGAGGCTTTATAATTTACACTAATTAACATGATTGCTTTTAAATGTTTTATTCAGTTTTGATTTCCTTACTTGTTTTTTTTATTTTCTAAGAAGCAGCTGTGCACAGTTTGACAGAGATCATGGTGCAGTTCAGATAAGATAATTGAGCATGTTGTATAAAACCAGTAAGAAGATCAGCTACACCTCTGTTTATATAATCCTCATTCTCACCCATTGTGTGTGCTCAGCATGTTTGCACTTTTCTTGGCTGAAGTCTGACAGCTACAATTGTGGTGTTGTGCAGTTTGACCTCTGAGGTATGCTGCTTTCTTGTCCAGAGATGGTAGCACCATTGTTAAATATTAACAAGTGTTGTGTTCCACACATTGAGAAATCACTTGTTTGTTAACTGCGCAATGCACATTGACTCACCTGCCCATCCCTGACTTTTGTCAGCTGATGGTTCCTTATGCAGTGTGAACTACCAGTACCTAAACATTATTTATTAATAATAAACCTTACAAAGGCACAGAAAGACGACCACACATTGGGGTGCAAAACACTTCTGTCTTTAAAGAATATATGAAAGTAAAAAAAAAAAATATTTTAACAACCCCCTTCCCCCCCAAAGAAACTCTTCAGGATATAGATATTCTACCTTTGCAGCCAAATTTCTCCCCCCTTTCACACACGCATATATCACTCATCTTTGGGTACATACAAAGTCGGGTTCAACCCATTTTGGTCTGATCTTGGGTCATGCATCTGAATCTGAACAATGCTATCACAACCCTACAGCCTAAAGTCATGTGGTGTATTTTTAACTAATATAGCCCTACCTATTAACGAATACCTTTTCCCTGTCCAATTCTGAATTTCCACATTACAAAAAAAGCAAAAAGAAGAAACTGAAAATTTGTAATTGATATTTTATACCTAAATAGGGTTTTATTAAATCAATCATATTCATGTGCATATGACAACATGTATTGCATTTAGGGATGGCTTGTTAAAAATTTTTTTTTTTCCGTAGAACGGTCAGAACTGGGCGATATACCACCGAGATCCCCTCTGCAGCCTGTTTGTGAAAATGGCCCTTTTGTTCCAGTAGCGTCAGTCAGGCATCGGACACCAGAGGAGCTACGAGAGCTCTGGAAGAAAGCCATCTTCCAACAGATCCTACTTCTCAGGATGGAAAAAGAAAACCAAAAACTGCAAGGTTAGTCCTTAAAGAAGAAGGAAAGCGAAAAAAAAAATCACACTTCCCTTTAATTCCACAGATCCCCTCAATGCCACTGGACCTTTCCATGATCCAGTCCTGCGTCCTGGAATTCTTTTTCGTCACGAGGAGGAACAAGCTCGGCTATCTTCTGTCTTCTTCGGTCCTTTTGCTACGTCACCCGATCTCGCATTGCACAGGTGTGCGTTTGGGTGACTTAGCCCGCTGTAAAGAGGGTAAAAAGAGAGACGATCTCCCTGCGCATATGTGGGATCGACATCCCTTTCCCCTTAGTGAAGAAAATGCCCCTTGAGAAGTAGCAGCCAAGAGCCTCCCGGCGTATGTGACGTAATCCTAGGAAGCTCTGCGCTCCCGTTCTGTCTTGAAAGGGGCGGTGCTTGACCTTGAAATGTTGAGTTTGGGTACGCTTTAGTGTTAAAAATAATTTTTTTTTGGATCCTTTTTCTTTAAGTATCCAAAAACATTCCTTTTTGAACAATTGTCCTTATTGGTTGCCTGTAGAGTACAAATTTGGTAAGATTTCTGTTTTTAAATAAATTGCAAATCTCCATGTTGTTTCATTCAAGCCCAACTAAACCTAAACAAAGCAAATTCCTATAAATTAATACAGTTGATAATATCATTCCTTTTTAGACTATATATGCTTTTTTACTGCATTACAGCCTTTTCTTCTCATCTTTAAATTTAGCCACTGGGATGCCGAACTGGATATGGCTTTGTAACACCCAGTGTAGGAAGAAATATAGATGCCAGTCAACTCAGCATACCTATTTTACAATGGAAATCATGTGGTCACATGGGAAGGGGCAGACTTTGTAGTTATAGGAAGCAGGTGGTGAGCAATTGTAGATATTGGTCTGTTAACAGGAAACTAAATGGCACAAAAAGTCCAAACTCTGTGGGTAAGTGCAAAAATAAAGCCCAACACAGCTTCACAATGGGGTTTCAAATTTGTTAACTTTTTTTTACAAAGATGATTGTAAATTGAAATGAAAAGTCTTACAATTTATGCTGACGTGGTGGCTTTTGGATTTGGGTTTTAGTGGGGCTTTCAAGCTTGGTGGACACAATTAACACTGTTGTACGGTGAGTGCAAAGTTACTTTTTGTTCAAGGCAAAAGGAGGTCAACACTTCACAGATGCACAACCTTTGCCGTCTAAGTTTTTGCTGTCTAAACCCCCGTTGGCTTTGTAAATATTTGTACTGTCAAAAATATGTTATTAAGCAGCTCTTGCCCATCCATATAAATATGAATCTGTAAAGGCCACTATAGATATTGAAGAGCTATTATTAAATGACCGTCTGATCATTTTTACATTTATTAGCCAACTTTTGGGTCCCTACAAAAAAGTTTCCAACATGCCTGATCACGTCTTGTAAAAAACGCCTTGTTTGGTGGATTATTTTTTATGGCTTATTCCATCATCATTAGATCAACTGCAATCTAGGTGAAATTGACCAATCATATTTCAGTTTCTTCCAGCTTTAGGGAAAGGCCGCTGGGTTTATTCTCACTTTTCTCATAGTTTTGTGTCCTGCTGTTTACCCAGACTGAGGCGTGTCTTTAGGTGGTGAAACCAGGCCAGCAAGGAAGCAGGAAAACTTGTTAGAAACAGATTATGAACTGATAAAAGGACAAAAACGCATTGATGTAGTATATGTGTGAGCTGTTCTTTATCGTTTTTGCAGTAGCCAACAATGTAATCTGATCTGTAACTTGTAAGAACATGTTTGTGTGGCCTTGTAGTACATTAAAGATTAAATGTAAAATGTTTATTTTACCCCTAAGGAGACAGTGGGTATTCTTATCTGCATTTTATTTGTGGATTTGTTGTTTCATTTTTTATTTATTTATTTTTGTTGGTGGGGTGGGGGGTATAGTTTTTTTTATGAGTAGTGAAACTCGCAGGGATTATTAGCAGGTAGATGAATGTGAAATGGGTTTAAATGTCTGTCAAATTGCAATTTGTGTTCATGTTTGGGAAATTCCTCCTTTTCTCATTTGCTAGAGATATACAAGACCTGAAAGGGAAGTGTCCCAACCATTGGGGAAAAACCCAGACGCTTTTGCTCAGGTGGCAACTAACACTTTTTCCATCACTATCTTTCCTGCTGACAAAGGCATACAGCATGCATAGATCTTCCTGCTGGTATACATATAGTAATTGCCCTTCCTCATTCTACCAGAAATTGAGAAAAGGTTATGGACAATCTTGTATGTAGGGGTTAACAAAGCAAATTTTTTTTTTTAAAAATGTTATTCTACTTCTTTTTCCATTGAATACCTCTCGTTGAAATGGCTCGCAACGCAAATTTTTCTCTTTATTTTTTTAAAACCTATTGTAATTGGTCAGGTCTAAATGGTTACGGTTTTAATTACCTGTTTTTTGTTTCGTTTTTTCATTGATGACCTAAAATATTTACTACTTAGCTTACCTCTTGTTATTTTGAGAGATGGACTTCTGAAAATTAATGTTACTATTGTTTTTATTCTCCAGCTTCAGAAAATGACTTGCAAAACAAACGGCTAAAGCTTGATTATGAAGAGATCACTCCGTGTCTGAAAGATGTGACTCTTGTATGGGAGAAGATGCTCGGCACACCTGGAAGAGCAAAGATTAAAGCTGACATGGAAAAAATTCATGCTGCTGTTGGACAAGGTAATTCCATGTTCCAAATTCGGTGTAGTGCAGATGACTTACTTTGTATCTGTTTTATGTAATGTTGGGGGAAAAAAACAAATCCAATGAATTGTGAATATTGTATATATTTTATTTTCAATTTGGCCATATTTTTGTTGTGTATTCAGTAGTGTTAAATTCTGTATGCCTATATTCGAATACCAAGCATATTTATTTGTTCAACTGCCTTGGCTCCAGTCCCATCAATATTGATCATTTTGGTATTGTATTTTCTTTGTAATTTGTTAATGTTTTTATCACTATTTGCAAACCCAGATGTACAGTACATTTCTCTTGCCTTTGTACTGTTATTATAACAAATTAATAAAAACCATGTATAAATAAATAATATTTAAAAAAAAAGTCCCTTGGGAAAATTAGGTCTGAATCATAATTCAGGTTCAAACCACACATTATATTATTTGATTTTTTTCATATTGTTGTTATTGCTTTTTGCTGGTCTAATATTACTGAAGTTTGTAAGTGGTAAAAAGGAGCCTTTTTGGTGGTGGTCAGCTTGGTACCTGTGTGTTCCTTTTGTTTTTCTTTGTCTCGTATAGGCAGAGGTGTAAAAAAGGAGAGGGGGCACAGTGCTATCCATGACATGCCCACCCCACTACACCCCTGCCTATGTGTCACTCAAACAGGAAGAAACTTCCCCCAGAGTGACGTCATGATACCAGAACCCGCCCACTCTCCCATCGCAGGTCTGAGCCTGCAATGGGAGAATGGGCAGGTTGTGTTCAGAGAGACAACCCGGCCACTGCCCTGAGCCTGCAATTCCATACAGGAGATGTGGTCTGCGGCTCTGGCCAGTGCGCCCACCCCTCAAGCAGGGTCCTTCCCCTGACCCCATGGGGGGCGAACCGGCCAGAGCCGCGAACCACCAAAGAATTGCAAAAATGCAAAATAAGAGTGGGCATGCGTGCCCATTACCGAAAAAAAAATGAGTGCACGGCGTTCCCACCCATGCCTGGCCCACCACACCCATGCATATAGGTTAGAATCGAAACAAAAGTCTAACTTATCATACTGTGCAGGAAAATTGAACAACTGCTGTTAAATTTTATATCAGTGTTGTTGTTGCTGTTTATTTTCAGTAACAGTTTTTGTTGTTTATAGGAGTACCTCGACATCACCGAGGAGAAATATGGAAGTTTTTATCTGAGCAGTATCAGCTGCGACACCAAGTCCCCTATAAAAGCCAATTGAAAGATATTCCCTACAAAGAATTGCTGAAGCAACTGACCACACAACAGCATGCTATACTTATTGATCTAGGTAAGTGTTGTTTATTTTTAACATTTGCTAGTGTCAGGCATAGCTTGGGTTCCATGGCAAAATCCTTAGTGGTTTTAGCTTTAACAAGTTGGTCTTTGTCCTCAATGGCACATTATTCACAATATTTCATTTAAAGACTTGCCTAAATTTATTTGTTTTTGTTTCTTTTAAATGTATTAAAAAAAAAAAAAACTACAGTAATCAGAAATCATATTTATGCTGTAAATATTGTATTTTTATAGTAACAAATAGAAATATGGACAGGTATTGGCCCCAAAATCTTTACTTTTCAAAAAACTCAGTATGCATTAGCCAGGCTATGCACATTTATTTAATTGTTGTTGGAAAGGATCTTTCACAACCCTTTCCAAAGACAAAGACTGAACAATGCATGAACGAGCACTGAACATATTGCCATTCTGCTCTATGAAGGTGGGGGAGAACGATGGACCTGCCCTTTCGCCCCTTCACTTGCATTCCGATCGTTTGTCATTTGTTGTCCGTGGACCCACCAGGACAGATCCATGAACGACAAGTGGCACACCAGGTTCTTGTCTGACACACACCAGGTTCTTGTCTGATATCAGCCATGAGGAGATTATCGGACGAGAAAGATCTGACGTGTGCATGGTATTCCAGAGTTTGAATAGTATTGGCTTTGAGTTAAAGTGTAGGATTTGGGATGTGTCACAATAGCCAAGTACAATGCAATCAGCCACTTTTTAACTGGTGTTTGATTGCAGAATAGACTCACCCGGCATATCCCCTGCAATTTTTTTTCAAAGTCTATTTAAGCTTTGTTTAGTGAAAGTTCAGGGAGTATTTTCATGTTTGATGGGGTTATGTCATAGGATTTTGAATAAATATGATTTATCTTATTTGTTAGGTTTGTTTAAGATAAAATTTAGGGCTGTGTTGACGATAAAACATAACTAAACCCAAGAACAAAAATGTTATATTTACCAACTATTTACTCTCATTACTCCACATGTGCCACTTTACCCTTTGTCTTGTGCTTTACTGAATAAGTTTACTTGTCCTCGCTACATGCAATTCCATCCTACAATAACCTGTGTGGTCAAATTGCCTGGACATGGGATTATGCATTGTTCTAACTTTGGTCATGGAACCTTTTTACTATGTACAAATAATAAAAAAAAGAAAAAACTTGGAATGCTTTTAGATCATGTTATCAAATCTCAGATGTATGATTCACATTGGTGAAGTGTTGTATTTCAGCACTTTTTTAGTTTACAAAAGTGATTGCAGTGCCTTCAGACTTTAATGAGGTGTCTGGGGATACTGTAGCACTTTGAGATGTTGGAAGAAGCATAATTCAAGTAAATATAATATTTAGCCCTTTCTTTTTCTCTTTTGAACTAAGAGTGTGCTGGATTGTTTCTCATGCCAGAAAGTATAATTTATAGCCACCATAAAAAGTGACATTAACACACAGGATAGACCATAAAATACTATTCCTCTTTATAAAAATTCAGTGAAATGCAGTTTGCTCAGAGCATAAATGGGATACACTGCTTTACAAGCTTTGACATTACAGCTAAATGCATTACACCTAATATAATTGTATCTTTACATAACATCCAATTTTACCCCGGGTGTCATAGATAGGAACCCTTCTATAATTAACCATTCACACACCCAACTTTAAACGTCATTTATGGTTCATTAAACTTCAGTAGAGTGAATGTGTGTAGGTGTATTAAGAATTGATGTCAGGTTGTAGTCTTGCAGACATAGCATGCTGCCATGTATTGGCGCACCAATATGTAAAGGAATGTGTGAAATGGACTGAGGTTGTCTGCAAACGTGCAATGTGGGTCCGCACCTCAGGGGATAGAAAAAGGGCAGATTGGGTCTACTGGCTGCACCACATCTACTGTTCATAGTACAAACTTCAGTACTTCAAGATGCATTTATAAACGCACAGCTGATCTCCCATGTGTGTTGGCAGATCCAGTACTGATGGGCCTATGTACGATCTTTTGTACTGTCCTTTCTGTATGCAGTTCTGTAATTTAAAAAAAACTATTTCTATTTCTAATGCAAAGATGCTGTTAAGACTAGACACCAATCATTAGTAGCCTGGTTTAAAACTGGTTGATGGCTACATACAAAGGCAATCTGTAATCACACAAGAAAGCTAACTGCAGGTAAAAAGAAAAATCCAGTTTGCCTGGTTTTCCATTGAAGGGCTAAATATGATATTAGAAGCGTTAGACTATGCCTGCATGGAGAAATGAGAGGAAAAAGAGAGATACAGCAGCACTTGATAACATACATGTGATATGTTCATATATGATTTATATATCACACAACTGTTCAGTAAATATTGCTGCAGGTCCAAAAAAAAACACAATTTCACTTAAATTCACCATTTGCAAAGGAAATATTGATAGCACTGAATAGTTTAGAGAGGAAAAAACAAAATTATTGAACCACTTTTTGCATATTGCCGGCGTGGTATATAGGGAAAGCTCCCTGAAGGTAAATCCCTCTACTCCCCAATGCATACGGAGGAGAGGCATTTCACTTCAGGGGGTGTTCGATGGTGGTGGTGTAAAACTTTTAAAAGTTTATAAACGGTGTTATGTTTTGCGGCTCCAGACTATTTTTCTTTAGTGGAAGAGGAGGCAAAATGGCTCTTTTGATAGTAAAGGTTGCTGACCCCTGCTATAGGGAGAAGATTGGTAAACCATAATCTGTAGGCTACGTACACATGTCGGATGATTCTCGTCTGATAATCGGCTCAGGGCTGCTATCGGACGAGGATCTGTCGTGTGTACAACGCTCCTCATCTGTCCTTACGACGACCTCCCTGGCGGATCTACGGTTGAGGAACAATTGTAATGAAAGTGAAGTGGAGAGAGTGCAGTGGGGTGCCGGTATGTACATCACCTGTTCATTCATCGTTCAGTCTTTTGTCATTGGAAAGGAAGGGATTGTGAAAGATCCTTTCCAATGACAATTATTGCATGGTTTACCCAACCTTTAATGTGGCTTATTTATTATTATTTTTTTTTTCCTTTGAACCAGAGTTCCTATGTACCATGGCTTGTAGGTGAAGGCAATTAAGAATTCTTTTGGAAGAGAAAAGAAAAGACCTTGTGTCTTCTGTATTGAACATCAGCACCATTTTTACCTTCAGTATCTGTCCTTCAGCTTCACCTTTTATAACTGCAATAGAAATATACATGCAGCATGGTAATGAGACTGTAGGAGGACATATTTTCAATAAACACTCAGTTTATTGTTTTTACATAGTGTAGGGTTTTGTTACATTTAATTTGATTTACTAATTCCTGTCGTGATATTTTTTTGGGGATATTTAGGTCCTTCCTTTAGCATACACTTTGTTTGGGACAACCTGTCTGTACCTATGACGCAGAAACAGTATTGATCTGACCATTAGCAAATGTGAGGAGGGGCATAGGGTCCTAGGAACAGGTGGTTTCTATTGGTTAACAACTATTCACATGATAATCATCTAGTTCAATAAAAGACACTAGAAAGAGATAACAATTTTCTGATGCAGTTCATTTGCGCCTTGTATTGATTTCCCACCGCATCTATCTAATATGTCTGGGTATCTGTGCCCTGCATGTTCTCCTAATGCAGCTAAAAAATTCATATTTGATTTGCTGATACAATGAAATATAGGACACCCTTCTGTCCATTGCATAGCTTTGTCTTGCTGAAAGAATCTGTAATCTTATATTGTAATGGCATTATTGCTGCAACATTCCTGAAACACAAGGGTGGGGTAGTGTTTAACAAGAGGGCTGTTGTATGGGACGCTTCATTTACCTTTACAGGAACCCTTCCCTGTTTTAGGTTTCATGCCAGGACTTCAGCTATAATGATAGAGGAAAGAAAGCTTCTTGGTTACAGTTATAGAGCTGTAATCGTAGCCACATTACTCTAAGTTCCCAGCATCTTCTTTTCAAAGTGTCAAAGCAATAATAATTTTAAAAACAGAAGCAAGTTACAGCATGCCTAATTCCAGCTAATCATCCATGCACTGATCAGTGGACCCAACCCTGAATCTTCCTTCTTTATTAGTAACTTCAAAATCTGACAATATAACCAGATGATGAAAAGTTAGGTTGTGAGAGGCCATTGATAAAGGCAGCCTAGGCTATAATTTTAAAAGTTTTAATTCTGAAAAATAGTACATTCAAAGGCTGCTCACAGACCCATGGAGGACATTCAGATTATCTGTGCAGTGTCCGTGGTATAGAAGAGGAATATAGAGGGAAGCAGCACTGCACCTACTTGATTTAACATGCCTGATTTATTAATGATCTCCAAGGCTGGAGAAGATACTTTCATCAGTGAAGCAGGGTGATCTAGCAAACCTGGAATGGATTTCCTAAGTCATTTGCTATTTGTTGGCAAATGTTTTCAATCCTGAACCAGATCTATTTCAGGTTTGCTGGATAACCCAGGTTCACTGATGAAAGCATATCCTAGCCTTGGAGAGCTTTATAAATTAGACCCAATGTTTCCCAGGTATAATATGAAAAAGTGAGGTTGTTGCTTAAAGGAAAAAGGGCTAGAAATGGCCAAAAGTACATAAAAACATAATAATATTTTAAATTGGACAACTTTTATAGTACTTTAACTTCAAACATTTCTTTTTATCAGTTTTGTGCATTTTCTTACTATTCAACACTAAACAATTACAAATAAAGGAATAAAAGCAAATAAATATTACTGGTAAAAAAAAAAAAAAAAAATCAGAACAATGAACAGAAGAAAAGGAGTTGGATATTCTGTGTTGATTGGGGTTAACTATGTTTCTATTTAAAAGAATAAATAAAATACCTAAACAAATAAATACCTTTTTTAACTGCATCATCTCCAGTAAGAAAGAATAGTTTTAACTATTTCATCATCTGGTTTGGTACAGGGGTGAAATTGGAGCACTTATTAAGTACAGGATTGTAAGATTTGCTCTATTAAGCTTTACCTCAGATCCCATTTAAAGGAAGGTTTTCCCATCATATTATCATTTTCAGACTTTTATTACAAACTTTTTTTTTTTTGGTGGATATATCAAGTCTCCCTTTTGCATCAGAATGTACCACATGACAGGTACATTTATTGTGTTCAGAACCAAGGTGTTGCTATATTGTTTATTACAATAATAATAATATTTTGATTTTATTTGGCAGGTAGTAAATGGTATCAGTATGTGTTAGTGATGATTACCACCAGTAGGTGTCAGTGTGGTTGCTTGTACTGCCTGCGAATCCCTTTCAGCATGTTACCAGGAACTTCATTAATTCATCAGTTTAATTTATGTTACTAATTTGGCCGGGTGAAATTATTTTTAGATTTTTTCTTATCTGATATGCTGCAGTAAACCTTATGAAGTGGCTTATTTTCATTATCTGAGTACATAATTCAAAGGGGCCAAAGGCAAGTTGATTTTATGCTGTTTACCTAGTAAGTGGTGTTGAAAGTTTACTTAAGGAGATAAAGCGCTTCAAAAGAATCTTGTTTTTGTTTGACCTGCCCTCATAGCAAGGTTCAAGTAAACGTATTTGAATTGTTAACCTCATTTGTTTTCTTAGGACGCACCTTCCCGACACACCCATACTTCTCAGCCCAACTGGGAGCAGGACAGCTGTCACTGTACAACATTCTAAAGGCCTATTCCTTGCTGGATCCTGAAGTGGGTTACTGCCAAGGACTCAGCTTCGTGGCCGGAGTTCTGCTGCTACACATGAGTGAAGAGGATGCCTTTAAATTGCTAAAGTTTATCATGTATGACATGGGCCTGAGGAAGCAGTACCGGCCTGATATGGTTACTCTACAGGTACATCTTCAGCAGTTAGTTATATAACACAATGCAGTATTCCCAGAAAATACAAATGTTGGCTTTCCTTGTCCCTTTAGTACATTATTGCACTGTATATGGCTTATGTAAGGGCCAAATGTCAAGAGCATGCAGAGCTCCACCTTATGTGAGATGGACATATAGCTGCAGATGGAACCAATACATTATTATTATTATTAATATTATTATTATTATTACACAGTATTTATATAGCGCCAACATATTACACAGCACTGTACAAAGTCCATAGTCATGTCACTAACTGTCCCTCAAAGGGGCTCATAATCTAATGTCCCTACCATAGTCATATGACTTTAATACAGTCTAAGGTCAAGTTTGGGGGCTAGCCAATTAACCTAACTGCATGTTTCTGGAGAACATACCTTACATAACCGAATGCAGTCACAATCAGTTACGGTACTGCTACTATTAATTTAAATTGTATTTATGTAACATTTTTACTTTGTACATATATTTATAAATGGTATCATGAAGGTATATATTAACCCCAACAATGAACTTCTCTTATATGCCCTCTTTTGGTTTGTTTTACCATTCAAGGTGGTTTATTACCAATTTGATTGTTTGGTTCAAAAAGATACCTGTTGATTTTTCTAGAAATCTCGTGAGCACGTTCTGTGCACTGATATTGCTATTGTTCCTGGATATCTGAGGACTAAAAACACTGCACACTATATTATGAGCATGAGAATGGGTGAGGTTATCTAGTCCCGTCTTGCTGGTTTTCACAATATAGAACAGCAAGTGATTTTTGTCATCCTATAACTGTTACTGGTAGAATTATCGCATGTAAAGGGGAAAACTCATACAGCCACCAAATCTAAGGTTTGGTGAACTGCAATATATAACATTTATGTTTAGATATGCTTTAAAGTCACAATAATATGGAGTATATATACATACCATATATGAATATACAATGATTAGTTACAAAATTAAAGTCACTGACCAGTAAAGTTTATAAAATCGATTAACTTTTAACAACGACATCTGTTAAGAAGTTGGATGGTTCACATCCAACAAGTGAAAAATCATTTTATAATGGTAATGTGTTGGAAGTAGTGGGGGAAAAAAAGCGTAGGAATAAAAGTATGACGTGGTAATCTGTTACCAAAATTGGTCCAAGGATAGACAACTGATGAAAAGGGTTGTGGATGCCAAGGCAGGGAGGACAGGGGTGGCCCACAGAACAACTCTTGTGTCAGTACAGTTCAGTTGCTGAAAATGTAATGCTGGCATTGAGAGA
Source organism: Pyxicephalus adspersus (assembly GCF_032062135.1). NCBI lineage: Eukaryota > Metazoa > Chordata > Amphibia > Anura > Pyxicephalidae > Pyxicephalus > Pyxicephalus adspersus. Next base: position 127,468,600 of record NC_092860.1, on the reverse strand, counting down.
AGGGTGCCCATTGCTGACCCCCATTACCTGCTGAAAGCACTTCCTAATGTTTAGCGTGTGTGTGTGTGTAATTTGAATTAGGTCATTACCAATCTGAAACCTGTCAAATAAGTTTTGATAGTTTGTTTTACTTATGTCTGCTTTTTGTAATGTGTTTGTTGTAAGTTGTCTGCCAGTGATGGCAGAAAGAGATTCTTTTCAAGTGCTTATTTCCTTGTGATTTCCCCTGTGAGTGCACACTTCAGGCACTGAACCTTTCTTCGTCTTATTTAACAGAAAGATATTTTTTATAAATATATATATAATTACACACACAGCTGAATTTGTTCTCCTCTTCTCTTAGATCCAGATGTATCAGCTGTCTCGCCTTCTCCATGACTATCACAGAGATCTGTACAACCACCTGGAAGAATATGAGATAGGCCCCAGCCTCTATGCTGCCCCTTGGTTCCTCACCATGTTTGCCTCGCAGTTCCCCCTGGGTTTTGTGGCCAGAGTGTTTGGTAAGTTTTGAAAGCAAACATGTATATGATGTTATTCTTGTTCTGTATCCAGGGCTGGTGATGAGAGAAATGGCAGAATGAAATGCTAACATAAACCAAAGGGTGCAGCTGGAAGAAAACTCTTTTCATGTTTCTAGTATACAGATATGTGTTCTTGGTCTGTTCTCTGTTTGGACATTACAGGGGTTGTTGCCCCCCATCTTATGAATGAAGATGTAAGTGAATAGTGATAAATTTGAATTACCATATTGTCCTCTAGAATTCCTCATACAATATATGAGGTAGCAGAACAGTATTTAAATAAAAATTATTACCATATAACTGCATCCATTTATAAACACTGCACTAAGTAAAATGACCAATTTAGACACTTAGCTGAAATGGTAAAAAAAAAAAAAAAAAAAAAAGATTCCTTTCTCTTTGACTTTGGGACAATGACAGGGAGAATACCTATATGGGCAAAAGGGGGTTGGAAGAAGTTTTTTGTGTTCTGTCTGACTGTTTTTCCACCTTAAGGTAAGAAATGTTTTTTTGGAGACAGTTTGGGCTTTCTTTTGGCAATTCTGTTTTCTAAAAATTTTAATATATGTAAAATATAGGCACATATTTCTAGTGCAGGTATGGCATTGCTGGGACTTAAATCTCAAGTGAAGTAAATATATTATATTGAAAATGGAAAGTGAGTAAAGTGTATAGCAAATAAAATAATTCTTGGAAAAATTGCCCTCCAAAGCATGTCTAATTTGTACAAGATCAAGCAATCTATATACAAATATAAAGTAGTGATAAATGTATTTCTGAATCGGTAAGCACAATCATCCTAAAGGGAGGGCAACAAGTGTGCAGCCCTCTTTTCTTGTACCATGCCAGGCCACATGCCTTTTTACATGGAAGGTGAAGAAAATCGCTGCTCCATGGTATGAATGGTTGATCTGTGTATGTGATCACAACAATATGATGAGCTTTTCTACTTTTTTTCAGTGTATGGGAGGGGTCGTCAACCTTTTCCACATTAAGTGTCATTGTAACATACTTTAGACAACTGGGTTATGAGATATACTTGCCATTATCAGTTTAACTATGAGTACAAAAACTGGTTCCGTACATTTCAGGCCACAGGTCGGGCCCCGCTCTGTACATTTCAGGCCACAGATCAACATTAATAACTCAAACATCTTTGTTGGACCTTTTCCTAACATGCCTCATCCAGAATTTATTTTTTGTAAAAAGAATGTAGGAGTCAGCACAGATTCTGTTTTTTGTCCAATAACTGTTTTGCCAATGGATAAGCTGATTCTTCAGTGTCCTCTTTCCACACCACATGGGCCATTTGTTAGGTCTTTCATGGATTTACAACCAGATACAATCTGTATGTAGCTTAGTAAGAACAGATAATATTCAACATCATTGGAACAAATTATTTTTGTGTAGAGCTTCCTACAAGTTGCTAATTTTGGAAAATATCAGCAACTGCAGTACTGGGGCATATACAATGTCCCTAATCTAGACATATGCAGGTTAATTTATCTGTGAAAAAAAAAAATTCTGTACGTTGGCAAATTTGGGGAATAAGGCAACATTTTAACTGATTTGGCCACTGCTAATAATTAATAGTTTTTGGCTGAGTCTGGCCCCTTCTTTTTCCACCAAGCAGTATGTTAGCAGAATTTAGTGGCTGGTGAAGAGATTAGGGTTGTGCAGGCCTGGAATGAATGGAAAAGTCTGGGCTCTGGAAGAGTTTGTTATATCCTCTGTCCACAGAAGATGCTGATTTTGTTGGCTGTTGCAACAAACTGTCCCTTGTGTTTCCTCTCTGGTGAATTCTGAATGCAGGAGAGGAGGGGAAAACAGCCCAAGGATAGGACATTATCTTATAAGTTGCTTTTTTGTGTGTGTTTGCTGGTGACTTCCCTTTTCAAAATTGCTGTGACATTTGTCAAAAGGATGCTTTTACTGTGTATAAACTTTGTTCATGCCCTTTTATTTATACAGACATACACCCGTCTCGTAGGAAATGGCACACACACACCTCTTTAAATTAAACATGCAACACATATTGAACAGAGATAAACAAGAACTTGGAATAGACCTATGTTTACCATAGAGTGCCTATTCAAGGAGCCACTTCACATATAGTGGGACTTAGACTGTTATACCTACCACAGTCAAATCAGCACAAACATACTGAAGGTTTCATTTCAGCTGATGCATTTCAAACTACAAGTTTGTTTTTGATTGTGACTGGGAAATCCAAGCAAATCCTGGGATTTGTATTTACAATGGTGCCCCTGATAGCAATCTACCCTGGGCAAGTTTCCATTTCCAGTTACCACTGATTATTTGCTATTGCTTACTGTGTACTCGTTAAACCCTTGTGGTGTTTTAAATGGAAAAACAACCCTGCTTGCTATATCTTTAGATATATGCAGTTTCCATCAAATGTGTGTAACATTTGAAATTTGCCTAAATGAACCTTTCTGTAATGTGGAGATATAAATCAGTCCTAAATTTTGGAAAGTGTTTGACTGCTCCACATGGGCAGACCTTCACCTGATCAGATTCCTCATCCAGTAAAATGTTTGCATCTGAAGAGAATTCAGCAACAGACCAATAATAGGACACCATTTTTTGGGCTTCTAAACTGTAGACAGATTGAAATTTATGAACAAATCTAAAATAAAGCACACAAGTAGAATTGTGTTCGAATGATTGAGAAGCAGTCCTTGATACACAGCCGTCTACAGAATAGGGGTACCCACTGAAAGATTTCCTCTAACTGTTGTCTTAATGATGTAATGCTATTAACCTAAACTTTTAGAGAGATCCAGAATGTATGTGAATGGGGTGTAGACATAGGACGGAGCACATTTTGTTTGCATGGACTGATAAAGGATTCTTTACTCCCAGTGTAATTTTTGTGACTGAATTTATGGAGGGCATCATACATTCAGAATCCCAAAGCAGAACTAAAGTTCCATATTCCAAAAATGCAAGCAGGCAGGATTTTTATTGATGAAGGTTCAGGCAATGCCCCTTCTGCAAAATAACATAATTACTGGTCTGTTGGCATTCTTCTTTGAAATGCAGATTGCCAGATATCCAAGTATTCCTCATGGATGTTGGGACTGAATGAACTCCTGTACCCTTGTGTGACTGCGGTGTGACCAATTAAGATGGCCAAGAATCCAACACCCATAAAAGAAGCAGAAGAAGATGGCACTGGGGCCAACAGTAGTAGGACAGATAATTGAAAATAGAAAATTGAGATCAGGCTGCTATGTTTATTTTATTGCAGAGGGAACACCACTTGTGCCTTCTGCAATAAGGACCCGCCTGGAACTATAACCTTTGCACCACCGTGACCATGTAATTGCAATGCAATTTCAGGTGACTCAAAAACCCTTTCTGTGTGAGTTTATGCTTTAACACTTATGTCAGATGAAGTCTAGTGGAAGTGCATGTATAAACCCCTCCAATTATATTTGTGTCACTTTTAAAACCATGTTCTCCTTCTATACTAGACCAGAGGTTCTTATATAGGAGCCATCAGCCAGCAGCTCTGTTCCTTCCCATTAGGATTTCGCTATAGCCCAGAGGTCAGCAAACTTTTTTTGCCAGTAGGCCATTTCAGGGGTTGACAGGAGCACACTAGGCCGGACTCTTTCTCGAGTTCCACCCTAATGGCCCCGCACCCTGAAGGGAAATTCCTCTCCTCCGCAATGCATACAGAGGAGAGGGAATGTTCCCTATTTACCCCAGCGGTGGAAGTGTTAACATTGGCCGTGGTAAATAGAGAAGCGAGCCACAACACGGAGGCTCAAGAGTTCCGGAACAAACTACCGGCTAGGCCGTATCTGGCCTACCTCTGCTATAGCCCACCACCTCATGGATTATTAAAGTAACACTTTTATGTTTTATAACATCTGGGGTACAGTTTAGAACATACCCATTATTTCACTATCAACTATTTTTCACCCAACTTGGACCATTAATTTCAAAATATACTTCCTCAAATTTAGGACATTCTTTGTATGGTCTGTTCTTATAACCCAGAGGAAGCCCAAGAGACGAAACTCGTCGGGTCTAAAGCCCTCCCTACCCACAATCACTCTAGCTTAAATTACCATTTATGTCAAGTTGAGCTTGATACTCCGTTCAGAACCTCTACATATATATATCCCTATTTAATGTACAGCGCTGCGTAATATGTTGGCGCTATATAAATCCTGTTTAATAATAATAATAATAATAATATATATATATATATATACACATACATACCGTGTTTCCCCGAAAGTAAGACCTACCCCGAAAATAAGACCTAGCACTTTTCCCCCAACCTGCCCTAATATAAGACCTACCCCGAAAATAAGACCTAGTAGAAAAATAATAAAAAAAGTGAAACCACTTGTACACTTGTGTTTTCTCTGTCTAAATATTGTGCAGTGTGAGAAGGGACAGTTGAGCTGTGACTAATGTTTTTATTGTGAAAGAGCAAATCTGTGTTCAGTTGCATGTGTAGCCGTGATGCTGACTAGCCGCTAGAGCCCAAGCAGGTCATACAGAGTTCAGGAATGCTATCAAGAAAACTAAGATTCTTTACTTTATCCTTGTGATTTTTTTCCCAACACAATGACTTGGCATTTTTTTTTTTTTTTTACCAGAAACAAAAAGTCAGTGTGTATTTCGTGGAGTAAAACATACCCAAAACCAATATATACCTGACTATCCAATTGTCCACACTCATCCTAAATAAACAGTGAATTTATGTTTTTTTTTATAGAAAAAAACAGCAATTCTAACTAAACCACTAAATATTCCCAGCTGCTATATACAAACCTTTGATTTCAATTAGTATGTAAAGGAAATACATGAACCATTCTACTGTAGTACATATCTGCATCTCTCCCACTTACTACTGCTTTTGTGATAAATATAGGGCAGATTTGATTGAAGTGGTAATTACAATTTCATGTTTATGTCTGTGGGAAACATTTCCCTCTCTACTTGTCTTTGTAACACTAGAACAAAAATAAGATTAGTAGTTGTCACCAAAACAGATTGGGATGTGAAGCAATTAGAAGTTCTAAACCTCTCCTACAATAAAATCCTTTTCCTTGTTCTATCCAAATACGTTTTCACGTCAGTTAATTTTTGGGCCTATTGATATTGCTAGATCCTTTGTTAATCATTATCGCGCTTATTTTTTGTGTTGCAAGTACCACCATACTCTTACAAATAACTTTTTATGCTTTTTGTTTTTCTCTTAGATCTGATTTTTCTTCAGGGATCAGAAGTTATATTTAAAGTAGCTTTAAGTTTATTAGGGAGTCACAAACCCCTAATATTGCAGCAAGAAAACCTTGAATCCATCGTAGAGTTCATAAAGAACACTCTTCCAAACCTGGGGTTGGTTCAGATGGAGAAGACTATCAACCAGGTAATGTAGTCCCACATTTAATGTACAGCCCTGTGAAATATGTTGGCACTATATCAATACTGTTTAATAAAATGAATAGTCAATGTTGTGATTTTTTTCTTTTGTTGGTTGGAAGGTGATGAGGCCTTTAAAGAAAAGTGCCATTGCATTTCTTACTATACCACTGAATCTAATGTCCTTGTGCAATCCTAGCCATATGTGGATAACATTGTTGTATGTTACAGAATAAAATATCTCTCTGAGTGCGGCTAAAAGGAGACCCTATAGGTCAGTTTCAAACTCTGGCCCACGGGCCAAATCTGGCCCTTCATGGGGTTTTTTTTGGCCCCCCAAAGAATTTCGAAAATGAACCACATCTGGCCCGCCCACGCGCGTTTCCCCCTCACATCATCATTTTCAATACAATATGCAATACATAGACATTATTCCTGTACACCTATCATGTGACACAAAGCCTAGGCAATGATCACATTGCCTGACCACCAGGGGCATTGTGTTTGTTTCAATCCATTAGAGACTTCATAGTGTAATAGTTAGTGTCAGACAAACTTGTGATGTGAGTGGATGAAAAACACACAGGCTGCATAGATAGATACAAATTAGTCTTTTCAACCCTCAAGTGTGTAGAGGGGATTGTTTTTGTTAGTTCTGGATGAAGTAGTAAACTTCCTCAATTTCAATAGATTTCAAGTTTGGCCCCTGACTTGGTCTAAGTTTTTAATTTCGGCCCTCTGTGTATTTGAGTTTGGCATCCCTGCTATAGGTCATGCAAGAGATATACCGTAACTGTTAGTAAGCTCTGTGTGCTTCTCTGATCACTTTTGTCTGATCTGTTAATGTGTCATTTAGGTCTACGGCCAACCAAGGTGATTCAAATTTACTTATTCACCAAAAATATATTTGTCATCCAACATAAAAATGTAATCCAAGCATTTCTGCTCTCATTTATCAGATTTGTATATTTTTTTTTTTTACATTTTGTGCTTGTGAAGTGTACTAAATACCCAGACCTGACCTCCAGGTAGCAGGGCTGCTGCTTTGTGTGAGAGAGCTGCAGTTGGACTATTCTTTGTGTATTTTAATCCTTACTGCAGCACAAAGCCATATTTAAAAATCAGGTAAAATATATTCTTGTGTATGATTTATTGTTTGGTTGCATTAAAGTAATAATGAGTATTTTGTTGTGCATTAGGAGATGTAAAGGATTGCTAATATGAGTAAAACTCTGGGTATTTGTATAACTGCATTGCATGAGATTAGTAACAATGCCTTGTGTTTGGTCTATAGGTGTTTGAAATGAACATTTCTAAGCAGCTGCAAGATTATGAGGTGGAGTATCACGTGCTGCAAGATGAACTGATAGATTCCTCACCACTAAGTGACAATCAAAGAATAAATAAGTTAGAAAAGGCAAATAATAGCTTACGCAAACAAAACTTTGACCTCCTGGAAGAGTTGCAGGTATGTACATACCAAAAGATACAAACAAACAGTTTACAAAGCATATTTGTTAGCTTCCTGCTGAGTTGTTGTTTGTGGTATTGTGTTGTTTGACATTTTTCATATGAATACTTCCAATAATGAAGAATAAAGCCCGTATTATGTCATGTACTGTTCAAAGGTGATAGAAAAAGTAAATCAATGTGAAGGCAACATTTGAAAAACATTACAATGGGTTTAGGTTGGCATTCTTACTTATTCTTTATAACTTTAACTTAATAACTTTTTTTAATTACTGTTTTATGGTATTATTATTAATAAACAGGATTTATATAGCGCCAACATGTTACGCAGCGCTGTACATTAAATAGGGGTTGCAAATGACTGACAAATACAGACAGTGGCACAGGAGGAGAAGAGTTTACAATCCAGGAGATGGGGTATAAACAATGCACTTTCCAATATGTAGCTCCACATTTTACATGAAATACAGTAGGCTGTGCAGAACAATCCTGTAACCAGAAATTATCCAAGATACCAAAGCCTTCTATTTGTATCTTTGGACATTTGGGTCTTGGGACTTCCTTGTCCTAATCTGTAAAGTATACTTATTTGCAGTAAAAAGCGAATCTGTTACAACATCCTTTTCTAAAAGTTTAACATAAAAATATGTGCAAAAGTTAAGTATATAATGTAGTCCGTCAGTAGCATAAACACAGAAGTTTTGTCTACCCTTAGAATCATTGTTTTTATACCTGTTGATGCTGCTACTACATCAATTCATTGATGGCCTGGTCTGTTACAGAAAGTTACAGGGGTTTGGATGCTCCATATGACAATGGAAGGGATGTGGCCTTTTTTTTATTCCCATGGATCATTTTTTCATTTTTTTTTTTTTTATAAACCGAAAAAAAAACTAGCCTTCATAATCCACTAAAGCAACACATATTTTGCAGCACACTACAATAAAATGTTAACACACTACCCATTCTAGCGGCAATGTTAGGAAGTAACAAAGTTATGAAGTACTAACATTAATTAGGGATACTTAAAAAAAAAAAAAAAAAAAAAAAAATGAACAAGATATCAGAAATGAAAAAGATATAAAAAAAAAATGAACAAGATATCAAAAGAGAACAGGATGTCAAATCCAAATGCATCTCACAACTGTAAAAACTTGTCAACAGTAATCCGAGAGCACTAAGAATAAGTGACTGCCAGTAAGAGTTTCACAGGTGAACCCACCTGGTTTCCTTGATGCTTTTGCAATAATAAGATCTTCTAAGCTCTTTGTTTATTCAGCAGCTTGTAAGGAATTTATAGTTTTAATTTACTTTTTTGCTAGTATAGACGTCTAAAAGGGATTACTCATAATCATCTTGTGGATGTTTGTTTTCTATGTAGAAGATGAAGTTATAAACATAGGGGCAGCTACATTTTCTCAATGCATATGTAGACTCTGCTTCCTGCTTTTCTATACAGTGGTTGTTCTTTACGGTCTCAGTTGGTAATATATTAAAAACAATGCAGTTCCTGGGTGGTTTTGTTTCTTTAACATATCATTTAGAAACAGTAATTGTTCTGTCCCCCCTTTGTGCTTTCTTGTCACTTATCTATCCATTTCTATATTTATTACAATAAAGCTGCGTACACACTTCCAATTTTTATCATTTGTAAACGAACGACGAACGATCCTGCACGATATCTGCGAACGATCGTATAGCACCGATCCTGTACATACAGATAACGACACGATCGCTCAAAGATATTCTACACACACA
>NC_092860.1:127458423-127458948 GCF_032062135.1 Pyxicephalus adspersus | reverse complement strand
CCATTTTAATAAAAGTGGCAATACTTACTCTAAATAAGGTCCCAATGAGAAATGCATTCCCGTAATATTGCATTTTTTATAACAATGTTTTTAGATTTTAGAATGAATCGTCTCATAAATGTGTTCTAATTTTTTTCTAAGACATTATAAACTGGTATGAATACCCAGGCAGCTGGGGTCAAGTTTGAGTTTGTCCAGTCTGACCATTTGCTTCTAACATCCCACACAAACTAATTGTTCTCATTTTTAGATTTGCAAAAGGCATGCCCTAAATGTGTTTTTGTTTGTTCTGCAGGTCTCTAAAGGAAGGATACAAAGTTTGGAATCCACAGTTGACAATCTGCAAAGCAATGAGGCCAAGTTAAAGCAGTCCCTCCTCACTTTGGAACTGGAGAGATCAGCCTTCTTAACTACAATAGAAGAACTTAAAAAACAAATCATGATGCACCAGGAAAACTCTGTTCAGGGAGAGCAGAAAGCCTGAGAACATTGCTAGTACTGAATAGAACTCGGAGTGATACCAAC
>NC_092860.1:127412664-127456834 GCF_032062135.1 Pyxicephalus adspersus | reverse complement strand
TTATGGTCCATCAAGGTGTATTTGGGTAAATCTTGCCTGGATACTGCAGTTCAATCATTTCTCTCTTTCTAATTATCAGTAGTTGGGACTTGAAGGTATGTGAAAGAGAGAATGAGGATGGAAAAAGAAGTTGGCAGCAAGTTTATCCTAATGAAAATTAATTATGAAGGACAAATGGAATGGCAATGTCATTGTGGGTATTTATATTGAATAGCAAGCTGCAAAAGAAAAAAATCAAATTTTATATTGATAAGTCATTCTTAGATAGTGGCTAGAGCTGGGATCTCCTTGTCATTGGGCACAGTAGACATGAGCCTAGAGGTGCCTTCTGCTGTGACATCTCCCTTGCCATTGTTGTAATTTCATGTCTGATCTACGACTTCAAACTGTCAACATTCTAAGTAGGAAGCTGGATAGTGATATATTGTTCTTCTCAGTTGCAGCTCAGTGCATTATTTTGGGACTGGCATGTAAAGTGTGTTCCCACCCCTGGCTTCTGAATTGGATATCCGAGTGTATGCCTGAAGCTAGGCCTGGCATATGTATGACATAACATTCTGGAAAGGATGGTGGATTTTAAATACACATTAAATGCAAGACTTAACACCAAAGGCTGGTAACACAATTGCAAACAGATGGCCATATCTGCTAGCCTTGTCAGAGTTTTAGAGACAGTTTTATGTTTGGAAATGTGTTTTTAGAAGTAGGAATCGTTTGGAACAATATTCAGATACACAGTGAACATTGCTATTCTTATTTTTGGTATGAGTTCTCTGGGATTTTCTTCTTGATCCTGACTGCTTCTGGTAAGTTGCTGACCTGAAACAAGTACTTATGAAAGGACTTCAGACTTTTCAGACTTCACTTATGCATGCCTGTTCCAGGTCAGAGAATTTCAAGATAGCAGCAGTCACCTCTCCCTCCTCATTCCATGTATATTTCCCAATATAGGCTTCATTTCAGCAGGTGACCTATTCTGTATTCCCTTGTCATTGGTGGCTTAGGTTGCTCCCTTACCTTCTCCTCTGTGCCAGCAGTCAATTCTAAGTGACATATCTCCCAAGAACTTCTTTTTACATCATTTATTTGACCCATTTGATGGTAGAAAAGAATAGAATTTGACTGCCTGGCTGTTGACACTGGGTTCCAAATATACTAAAAACTGCTGATTTACCTGTATTTTTTTCTTAATACTATAGATTTGTTTTTAAAATTGATATTTTGAGATCTTCACATCGGTGAGATATTTTATGCACATATTTAAAACAATTTCCGCTGCTGAAAGTATTGCAGTTATTTGAAGAAAGATCCTAAAATGGTAATTACAAACTGTGATTATGCAAAATCCAGTGGCAAAGACTTTTGTAGCCAATACCTATGCTTTTGAATAAAACAGTGGGCCCAAGTCAATTTCTCCGCAGTACTGCACGCTAGATGTCCGTCTGCTTTCAATATGAAAGCTAATGACACAGCAATCTTTTTACTTACTGCTGATGTTGAATGGGGGTGAGGAAATACATTTACTTATATGTAGTTTATAATCTTTTTGCCCCTCCATATTAAACATATTTAAGTGCAATTTGGATAGTTGGTAAACTTTTGTTGCCTTTAGGTAGATGGAAAATTGAATGCATACCTGAACATTCTCACAAAGTGTATTTAAATGTATAGAGAAAAAGACCCCAAACCTGCTGTTACACCTCATTTGTGTACATTTCATGGATCTCGGTACAACACCACATTTATATTAATCACGGCTTTATAGATTGATAATTGGTGTTTGGGCTTCATCCAGCCTCATCTCTATTTACCGTACAAGTATCTGGAAAGCTGCACGATCGTCCATGTACAGAATATTACAGTATTTCTAATATGTCCTCACAGTATGGTTTCAAGAACGATTTCCAGAAGGATGTATAGGGCTGGTTCCTCCTAAATATTTTAAGCAAGCAGTGTTATTCTGTGCATCACATTTTATGTATTAAAAGAACGTACATTTATCACCTGCTGTCATATGTCTTTGGACAAAGAATTGTAAAGAACTCTAAAATGCACCAATCCCAAAAATTAAAAAAAAAATCTTTTATGAATGGTCTGTCATTTTACCTGATGTGAAAGTTGAATTATGTATCAATATTATATGTTACATTATTATTGTCTCAGGTTTTTTTCTAGCAGCTCTGTTTCCAACAATATACATAGTATACCCCGTGTTATAAGATAAGCTACGTTAATAGACTGCAGAGGCAAGTATTTTTATTGAGTTATATAAGTAAATAATACTCACAAGACGAAGTAAAAATAACCGACATTTTGAGGTCTCTGTTTTTTTTTTTTTTATTAAGGTATGTAGTAAAAGTAAAGAACAGAACCACAAAGTAAACATATCAGGAAATAAAGGACAGAGGACCAAAGAGAGTACAATAACATATATTAGGACATTGAAAAACTGGCTTTTTAGTCACTCTAAGCAAAATCTACTGAGGGCTCCAAAGAGTAACGGTCAGACCCAGTAGGTAGCTGTAGTGCCCATATTGTGACCTTTAATGTAGATTGGCTGGGTCCAGATGGTGTTTGTGGTCAGGAGAGTTCCAGAATTGCATCCAGTAAAATGGAGTTCTAAGATTTTCACCAGTGCCAAAAATAATACTTGTGAGATCTTCTAAATGCATAATTTAATTGATTAAACAAAACCTAAAAAATTGGGTAATTGCTCTTCTTCTAAATTAGAGGAATGCAGGATACAGCAGCAGTGACAAGATGTTTAGAGTAATTTTAGAATCTACCGCTAATTTCATATATGAAGCATTGTACTGGAACGCTCAGAAGGTGTCTTGTGTTTTTTATTGTGTTACAGCAATGCATAAAGTGGTGCCAAACATTTTTAATGACACTCTAACAGACTACAGTAGCTAAAGCCTGGGTCCTAATGGGTGTAAATGCGGCCCAGCTACCAGCCAAGAGAAATATTTTGTTTGTTCGAGCTGTGTACTGCTCTGTCACTTCCTAAGAGGATGGACTGGTACGGGGGTAGTCTTATAAGACAACAACAGTACAAACAATGCAAATGCCTTATATTGTTATTTAATTTCTTGTGTCAATCGAATAAATGGGGCAATGCACCCATACTGTATTACACCAAGACATACATGCATATTGTTGTTCACTGTTAAAAAAAAAAAAAAAAATATTTTAACAAAATGGACCTTAACAAATTTAGGGCATTAAGTGGGTTAATACATGTACAGTGTGAATGGGCCCTTGAACAATAATCTTTTTTGAAGCACTGCACACTACCTGTCCTTGTTCTTATAGTTAAAATTGCAAATAAAAATAACCATCACTATTGTCTCTGTAAAAGGAACGTATAGGCTTTCTAGTTTTTTCTCGTGAATAAAGGTTCTAAATAAAGACGTACCAGTAATGAAGAAAGTTTTCTTGCTTCCCTTGTTAGTGCCACTGATAAACAGAAACTGTCCCCGAAAGTCCTCTTCAGAAACCAGCACTTGTGAAAGTGTTGATGTGTACCAAGCTGCACACTGTTATTCCTCCCACGCATCCCTATGGCACAGGAGGACAGAATGATGTAGGCATGAGCAGGACTAATACCATAGCAGCTCACATGGGCCTTAATACATGAGAAATGTTAGACAGAAGGAAGATCTCTCCTGCCTTTCTGCCTAGTACAATAATTCTGGCCACCTATTCAGACATCATTTAGCATAGGGCCCACTGTAACAATTGGCCAAATCACTGTTGTTACTTGTAAACACAGAAGCTTGTAGAGGTAACATTAGATAATGCCATCAGTCGGTGCTACAGAGGAGGTAGGTAGTGAAAGATTTCAGTAGTCCGTATCAGGTGCCCTGCTGGTGGAGTCAGCCATTATGTGAGGTCAGCTCAAGCAGCAGCAGCAGCAGCAACCATTTTAAAGTATTTTATAACTGCTCTATTTTGCTGGAATTACTTTGTTCTTTAGGACCTCATTCAATTTCATTTTTTTCTATTGCATGTTAACTTTTCTGCGCTACACTATTCTAAATGTTCTCTACACTGCCTTATTCTGTACAACCTGTGCTATATATCCCCTATTGTTCAACATCATATACTCTATGCCAGTGTTTCCCAACCTTTCTTAGTCGCGGCACATATTTTACAATTAGAAAAATCCCACGGAACACCACCAAAAAGTCAGACACGTAAATTAGCTACCTGCTGCCATCTAGTGGAAGAGTTTTTTTTGGTTCTGCCTATCACTATACATCGCTGGTATAGACAAATGAAGACAAATTTTTTGCAGTAAATAAATCATTTTGGGACCAATTAACTGAAATTGGATAATTTCCCACGGTACACCCGAAGATCTCTCAAGGCACACTAGTGTGCCGTGGAACAGCGGTTGAAAAACACTGCTCTATGCCATGTTGTATGTTTTCTAAGCCATTCTGTACATTTCCTTACAACACTGAATGATTTCATATGCCAAACTGAACATTTCCTGTTCTGTACCGTCCCAATCCCTATGATATTCTGTATTATATGTGTACCAAGCTGCTCACCATTATTCCTCCTACCGAAACTTTGTCACAAGAAGACAGAATTATATAGGCACTTGCAGAACTAATGCCATAGCAGCCCACATGGGCCCTGGGGCATGAGAATTGTTGGGTGGAAGGTAGATCTTTACTTGTTTTCCCCCAAGCACTTTGGTTTCCTCCCACATCCCAAAAACATACATGGAAAATGGTGAGCTCCTGATGGCATGACCAGGGATTGTAATGAATGTAATCTCTGTGTAAAATGTTGGTGCTATATAAATACACAATATTATTAAGAACAGTTAAACAGACCTTGTACACCTAAACTCTTCACATTCCACTCCACAAACACCACCCATCCAAAAAGAAAATACACTTCCCTTTGCCACAAGCCATGCATATCATTTTGGTTGTTTTGAAATTCCATCCTACAGATTTATTTTGTTTAATAATAGGCCCCCCAAGGTAATTATTGGGAAAAAAACAATGCAATTTGATCTTGGTGACGCATGAACCATGGACTTGGCCTCCTAAAAGGACATGACATAAACGCTAATCTGTGTAATTAGTACATGGGGTGACTGCCATAGCCTGCTGTACAATTAGAGAAGTGAGACCTCCGCTGCTGATCCCAATACAGTGTCATATGTTTGTTTTATGTCAGTGAATGGTTGTCTTCTGCTGTGCAATGCTGTATATTGTGCTAATAAAGAAAAACACATGAGCTCATGGAAACAGATCCTTTTAACTTCAGTTATGTAAGTAATCTCTTGGAAGAATCTGGAGTGGCAACATGTTAACCACGACACAGTGAAATTGGCGTGGCTTCACAACTATCCCGAGAGCCAAGAATATTTTATGTAGTGGAATCCTCTGGTTATAGAGATGGAAGTGGAAATTTGATTTATATAGTGTATGCAAAACAAACACTTTCTGCTTAACACCAAACTGCAGCCAAAATGTATTTGTATTTTATATTTTGTACTTATGTATTTTAGTTTTTGTTTTCTAGTTCCTGTTTTTAGGAGGAAATATTAGAAGCCTTAAGCATGTTTTAATGTTCTGTGTATTTTATAAGCACCCTAACAATAAGTTTTAAAAAATTTAATAATTGTCAGACTGTGCAGGAAATTCCTCCACATCTGTTCTATGCAAGTTTGGATAGATGTGGGTGGGGGGACAGATTCGGAAATAACATTGCCCCCATCACTTTTTTCCAGAGCATATTTTTCACTTCCAAGATTGGAAGGTTGCTCCAAGAAGGTTGCTTGGTATACATACATTTCAAAGTTTGCTCTGATTCCAATGAGATCCAGCCAAATATATTGCACAAGCTAAGAACTAAACCCCAGTCATAACATCATTGCCCAGATGGATAAAGTGTAAAAGAAGGACTGAAGTAGCTGGAGAAACTACTGCTCTTTGCTTTATTTCTTTGTTTCCATTAGTAATTTGCCACTCAAACTTGCCACTCAGTACTCAAACTTTTACAAAATAGATTTTTTTTGTTATTATGATGTATTATTTTGCCAGTATTAGTTAGTATTCATAACTTTAAAATATATTTGTCATAATAAAATTATACATTTCAGATGAGGCTTAAAAAATCCAATGAATTCAACATGGGACTTTAACAGCTGGAAGGATTGTGCTAGTATTCATAACATAAAAACTTTTATTTAGAATTGTATTAAAATATCTTAGTTCTTTATGGCAGTGTATTTGGTTAAACCATCTCCATTTATATCATCCAAATAACATCTATAAGCAGGAAAGAATCCAATAAAATCAGTTTCATTATTATTACCTTGATGTGTTTAATTTGTAAACTCCATCAGGTGTGATGAATAAGAGGTGGTAACTATAAACTAGGAATAAAAGAATTAGTTGCAAAAATATATAAACATCCTGCATTATTATCACATGTAATATGTATAAGTATATGTATTTAGCATATATTAGCACAAAGGTAACAAGTGAGTGTTTACCATTGATTTATAGCAGCAACCATGAGTAATCTAATCATCGTCAAATCTAATCATTAAACTGGATTATAAAAGTACTATACCCAAATCTTTTATCTGTACTCCCTTCCCTTGTAGAACCTCTAAAAGTTTTATGTGCACCTATCAAAGCTCTTCCTGCAACCACTAACACCACTGTCTGGAACAAAGACCCACAAATTGAAGGTCAGATAAAAGACAACTGTGCTGAAAATATAGTTACCTTTTAGGACACTTTCACAATCATACCTTTCTATTTATGTGGATTATTTCACACACCTTAAAAAGGAACTAAACCTGTGCTATGCACCTGTCCCCTCCATCCTATTCCTTCTATACCTCCAGCAGATGATCTTTGGTCATTTTGATTGACTGGGCTGTGACAGGAGAATTCCGGATTGCTGGGTATCTTGAGCACAGCTCAGCTTTTTTGACAGATACACAAAGTGATCACACAGGTAGAAGGGATTATTGCAGAAGATACATTGCCTGTCCCTTTCTGCAGTACAGGCCTGTCTGATCTGTCTGAATTTCCAATTATATAGCAAACATGAACAGAATCAAGTGAATTTAATTCAGGTACGGGCTTCATGCTGTGAGGTCAACAGTTACATACATCACACAATAGGTTCAAAAGTTTGACCCCACTATAAGCTATTTGTGTATTATCCACTTTATTTTAATAAATACACCGAATGCGTAGCCCTGTGTGAAATCCTAAACCAAAATTTTGTAATACCCATATGGAAGAATAAGCAATATTTACAAGTATAAAGATAAAAAAGGCGTAAAGATCATTAGTAAAGAGGAATAAGGGGGAAAAAGAAAATAGGACCATGAATCCTGAAAGATAGGACGTGTTGACGATTCCACCGATAAACGGTCCTTGCGCTGGGCTAACATTGAGCTGGGGGAATGATGCCAATTGGGTGAGCACTGAGTCTAGAAATGATAGTTGGGAGTCATTGGGTACATATACAATGCACAATGTAACTGCTCTTGCATCCCGTGTACCTTGTAATTTATTGTAACTGCCTTCCTGGTCAATTACTGATTTATGGAGAGCAAAGGACACCCCCGCCCTGATGAGTATCGCCACTCCCGCCGATTTTCTTACATTTAGTAGGAGCCACATATGCAAGCAGATAGTGGCGTCTTGCAAAATTAAAGGTGCCAGTGTTATTTAAATGGGTTTCTTGGAGAAAAGCAATGTCCACCCACTGCTGTTCCTCAAGTGTTAAACAACGTTTAGCATTCGAGTTAAGCCCCTTAACATTCATAGAAACCAACTGAGTCATGTACAATTAAAAGAAAGGGATTGCATCAAACAATACCATACTCCACATACTACCCCAGAACACATGGTTTTTGCTCAACTAATTTGATCTCTTGTGAGAGAGGCCTAAGGAGTGGAAGACAAAAAGAAAGCACAGAGATGGAGAAACAAAAATAGGAAAAACAAAAACAAGAAACCATTAACAAAGAATCATCCTTGTTTTCATAGTTCAGTATTATATGCTTTGTGGGGCACTGCAATGTGTTGTGCTCTACCACACACTTCACTGGGGTACCACTCACAATGTATAGTACTACAACTCACCTGACATAAGTAATAGGGTTCCTTTATTGCTATCCCCAACAACGGCATATAAGTTCCATTTTCTGCATTTAGCTCCACGGTGATAATGCCCTGGTTTCTGGTTATAAAGGAGCATGTAACTCACTTTCTTTTATCTCAATGTCACATGGGGGCAGAGAGAGATTCATTAGGCCTGTGTCAGATTTCAGGTATGACTGCACTTCTATATTTCTTACCCTCTTCATTTCCAATTGCTATAGAAGCCCCAGCAAGTCAGACCGATCCCAACCCATTTATTTATTGGATGTTAGTTCAGTAATGGACATCCAGCATCACATATGGGCAGTAGCACAGCTGTTTTCAGGATGCTTTATACAGGACCCTGCCAGCTCCTCCCAACAGCCATGAGCTGCCCGCCAAAACATAGTCATGTCAAAGTGTCATGCAATAAAGACATTTCTGACACTGGAACATCTATGTGGATAATGGTGTGATTTATAATGTATATAGCTGCACATCCAGTATCTGTCCACACTTAAAGCATAAAGCATATATTTTTTATTAAGGGGAATTGACTGTGAACACAAAGACTATGCCAACTACATTATGTATGTTTCATCAGAGCTGAGCTCAGGTCCACCAATGCTGCAATACAAGAATTCTAACCTTGCCACATTAATCATAGGTGTCCTTTGTATACTTCTTTAGTACAGAACCAAGACATCTATTTGGTTTGCATAATCTAGAGAACTCTTGCACTTTGTAATGCACTTTGTAATGTATTGATAAACCCCAGAATGTTGTACTTGTACAGTAAGGAATATATCCTGCCTACACAACATAGAAGACATTGGGGTGAGGAACAGAGATGATTTTTGGCATGATGTACCTGGGACAAAGCAGATACGGTAGGGCCCTGACACATGAGCTCAGGGTCACACAAGTTATCTGTCTGCTGTTCCGGACCCGGGGTCATCAGCTTCCCAGTGTACCAGACACTCCTATTCACTGCCTGGCAATTAGTATGCTAGCTAATCTCATCAAAACAGGAAGGGTTCACCAATACAGAAAGCTTTTGACCCTCTCTGTACAGGAAGGAAAGCCCTAACTATATATACAATCAAATACCTGCAGATAGGGGCATTAAACACAATGTTAATGTATATAGAGCTACTTCCACCTGTCTCAAAATACCATTTACAGTGTATATGAGTATAATCATTAACATGGTACCTAAATCAATTGTCATTTGATTGTCAGTTATTGCCTGCCCTGTGTACTTATTTAAAGCTTTCCTAAATGTTCCAAAATTCCAAAAATGCATCAGATCCATGCTACATTGCTACTAAGTTGCTGTATCAAATGTTGTAATACAAAAACTTGTCCCTGAGATGCATCTGAACAATAAATAACTAGAGATGGATAAATTTGCTGGAGTTTGGTTCATGAAAAACCCTTCAAGAACCAAACTCAAGTTTGATGCAAGTTTACCCATCTCTAGTTATTTTATACTAGAGAAATTGAGCAAATGTTTTTAGATATAAAATCTTCTCCCCAATCAGTCATATAAAGAGACACTGGAAAAAAAAACATTTTATGGATATTAGCAAATGTAAATTTAATAATGACTAGTGAGGGTTCAAATCAGAAAATATTCCCACTCGGGTCTGAGCTATTCTGACTTGAAATTGTGTCTCTGAATATCAGCAACCCAAGTTCTAATCCAATAATACAAATAATCATTCAAATAATCCAATAATACCTGTCACTGACTTGTATAGTAGGGCAGAGGCAATCCATCTGCCAGACAATGAAAACTGTCATGATCCAGTGGCAATATTGGCTAAACCATGCCATACCTGTAATTGAAAAGTATATTTTATTGTATAACAGGTATAGTAATTCACAAGTATATTAGGGCACTGGACAATGACAGTTGTCATTATCTGGTGGCCAAATTGGCACAGCCCTGCTATACCTGTCTTACATACCCCCCACCTCTTACACATTGGCCCTGATTTATGAAAGCTCTCCAAGGCTGGAGAGAATACACTTTCAGAAGTGAAGCTGGGTGATCCTACAAACCTGGAATGGATCTGGTCCAGGATTCAAAACATTTGCTAGCACATAGCAAATGATTTTTAAAAATCCATTCCATGTTTTCTTGATCACCCAGCTTCACTTCTGAAAGTGTATTCTCTCCTGCCTTGGAGAACTTTATTAAATTAGGGCCATTATGTCCATTGTACATTATGTATTTTGTAATGCTTTAATCAATATTTTTGCATTCTTTAAATAAAAGTGCCCTGCAAAGAAGTTTTTATGTCATTATTGTAGTGACATAGGAACACCCTGATTTAACCAATAGAATCACTAAAGGCTATAGGTAATTAAGGCACGTCTTTCTATGCTGTGTTTGTTGTTGTTGGTTTATGCCCCAGAGTCAGTACATTGCACTTTAATAAATTAAAATCAACCTTAGTGTTTTTTTTTTCATTTAAGCCCCAGGTGCTAACTAAACAGACAAACCATGGGAAAATAAAATATCAGCATTCAATGCATACAATAAGATGCCTAATAAGCTTTGTTCATGCCAAAGTAAAAGGAACTCGAGGAGTAATAATACAAACATAAAAGCATTGCCTGTTGACACTAAGTCTTGTGGTGACATGGATGACGGAGATGCAGGATCCACGTGCTGCAATGTGTAGTGTTTAATATTATGTATGCAGGAATTCATTTCAGATGAGAAAGGAAATAAAGGTATGATATTTGTCCAGATCTTTCAGACATTTCTGTGCAGCACTTTTGGGGATTCAGCCTTGACTATACTACCTACAGCTAGACCTAAACATATACTGTATGTAACATATTGTCACACAGTATATTCTGCATCCTACAGTCTCCATAAAATCAAAATACTTGCACCATTGTTTTCAGAAAACATGTGCATTATCACTGTATACTCTGTAATCTTAATATTACATTTTTATATGATTTGGTTTTGTTTTTTTCAGTGCACAGATAATACTGACCTCACCCTCAAATAAATGTTGTGAATTTATGACAGGTAGTGCTAGGTTTATATCCCTTAATTATCTTATCCCTTCATAATAATTACCATAAAGCTGAACACCAGCCCTCCCTTCAGTCCCACACAGTCATACAGACTCCCCTGTACTGAATTTGTTTACATTGATTTTACTGCACACTGTGAGCTGCTTTTGGTATGCATTAACCTGGAGTCCAATAAATATATACGAGGTGTGCAAAGATAGTGACATACAACATACACTGGGTAGAATTACATATCCACACTTTTAGGGGCCTTGGTAATGTATCATTGATGGGGAGAGGGATTGGTTGATGTAAGGTGACACACACTGGTAAGTAACTCTGATTATAAGAAAGGAATAGAAAATACTGGATTTGGTTAATATTCTTTTCTGTGGTAAGAATTGACAATCATATGCTGAGTACATGAGATCCTATTGATTTGCCAGCTCCAACTTCCTGTGGGATGACAACACAAACCTTTTTTGTGTAGTAAGTGATCCATGCCCTACCCAGTTTTCTTTTGCAAAACTACTTACCCCTTCATAGACATTAATGTGTAGACAAGAAATAGGATCACTAATAAAATGCCTTGAGGAAGTGTGAACAAGACAATATAATAACAGGTAAATCTGCACACATCAAACTACGTATTGTTATTGTTCCTTTACTAATCCAGTTTTATTCCCCAATGAGCTTGATAGTGTATGGGTGATAAATGGGTGATAGCATTTTACTGGCCATTGATCAAGTGACTGTAATCTTAGACCTTGGCCAAAGATCTGCATGTTCATATGTTGTCTATAGGGTTGGACTGGGGACCTTAGACCCACTAGAAGTTAGAAGAAGGGCCCACCAGAATGGAAAGCCTTCCTGGCACAGTGGCATTTTTGTGAGGTGCCAGAGGCCCATCAGAGGGCTAGGTGGCTGTTCTGTGATCCTTTATATGGCACAAATAAAGCTCATTTTACGGATGAATCATTGGGACCCACCAAAAGTTTTTTCTATTTTTTGACAATGAACAGTTTAGATCTCTGTGCTTTCTCTGTTATTTTATAAAAGACAGGGTACAGATATCAGGCTGTCTGTTCACCTTATGTTTGGAGATTATGTCTAGTAACGCCATCTACATCACATTTTCTGCTTTTATATTTTTGAATCAGGCTGGACTTTACTGCAGAAAGGGGCAGGTGATGTCTCCTCTGCAATAAGCATGATTGCCATCCTAAGCTGTCAAAAAAACATTGTGGATTCTAAGTGGAATCTTATAAATGTTAAGCACAACATGAAAACTTACACTTCCCAGCCTTATTTTTAGTCTGGTCTACCTAGCTTGTTTTTAAAATTTGGAAATATGGCTACCCGAGGTGCCTATATTGGGTTACAGATTTTTATTATTGTTTGTGACTATACCCATGCTATTACTGGCAACATGGCTACCCCAAATGCATGTATTAGTTTACAGATTGTTATTATTGTCCATGACTAGATCCCATACTGAACTTCAAAGCATCATGGAGAATAGGACTTTGCAGAAGCCCCGGGGCGACTGGGCCCTATAAAGTTGACCATTGTGATTCCATTTAGAAATTTGATGATTAGGATGGGGGAGTGGGGGGCACCGATTCTGTAAACATTATGTTGAAGGTGCACATATTTTTACCTTTAACATCCATTTAAAAGATTCTGATCCACATACACATAAATCTGAGCTGTAATGAAAGATATACAGTATAGCAAGACTTTCCAAAATAAATGGCACTCAGGGTTTGCTCAGAATTAAATGTTGTTTATAGCAGAAACAATTCACTGTATCTTTAAATGTCTGTATGAGGAACAATTCACTAGAAATCCTCTTATATTCCAGTAAATAGCCTATTAGCATGTTTTATATAGTGTGTTATTTTCATAAACCTCCTAACATCTGGTATCCAGATTGAAGGCAATGCAGCTACAACCTATAGTCTCTAAGGAAATCTTAATCATCTCTGCTTCAATGACTGTACAAAAACCCATTTTGCTTTTGCCTCAAAGACTTCCCCAAAGATGTCTCATATTTATAATTTGCTTATGTTGTTCTTTTGGAATGTTCTTCAGAGCCCGTTTGAATGTAAACATTTTTCACCATTCACAAAGTGTGTATATCATCCCTCTTCTATGGTCGTTTATTGTAATGTATCCTTCTATTGCCCGAGCTGGAAATGATTGTACCAGAATGGAGTAAAGATGTGACATGGCAGATATATAAATGTGGAGAGGGCATACGGTGTATGGAAAAGTAATCAATTAGCTGGTGTTGGATAAGGCCAATACTGGGAACTGATCCCTAGGCTGGGGGATATTAATTCACAAAATCCTAACACATGCACTTTTTTCATTACTATGCATAATCCCCAATTGTCAGTTCAGCCAACGTTTTGTTAAATGCATTACTTGTATGTAAAGTTTTGCTGAACTTTTTGTACAGCTATTCTAATAATAGTCCTTACAGTTAGGTTGTGTTTAAGATGCCCACCAGGAATCCTTTTTAATAAATAGTAAAGATTTGGAAAAAGAACAATTAAATTCCTTGGTTGTGTAAAGAGTTATGTGGGTATGTATGTACCTATACTCTGTAACAGCTTTGTCACATGCCTGCCTCAGTCTTTGGGCCTGATTTAATAAAGCTCCCCAAGGCTGGAGAGGATCCACTTTCATTAGTAAACTTGGGTGATCCAGCAAACCTGGAATGGATCTGGTCCAGGATTCAAAACATTTACTAGTAAATAGAATAGAAAAAATCCATTCCAGGATTGCTGAATCACCTAGCTTCACTGATAAAAGTGTAACCTCTCCAGCCTTGGAGAGCTTTGATAAATCAAGGCCTGATGAATCCTCTCCTCCAGTCATATAGGTTGTTGTCACCTTGCAGCATATCATATAGGTTCCTATGGCTGGTAAATATTCTCCAGTCTTAAACTGGTTTTACTGTACACAAGATTTTAGAAGGCTGAAACCAATAAAAATTCCAATAGTTACATTTATTAATATACTCAATTTATTTTTAATACATACCGGTAACTATATGATAATGATAGATATTTTGTATATCTCTTATGATACCTATTCCCAAGCAGCTCAGCAACATTTGACATCTGGGTGGCTATCAGGCAGGTAAGAATTGTTACTGCAGAAGGGGCATCACCTCTTTATGTAGTAACCACCTGTCTGATTGTAGAGTTTTATTAATTACTTCCACTTTACGCACTATCTAATAGGTAAGTTTGTACCTGGGCTTTCTCCTGATCTGCAGGTGTGGTATTAACGTCCAATAGTTGCACCCATTTAAATAGATTTTAGGGCTAAAGCTTTTCATTCTTCTGAAGAATCGTGTGATGAGAAAAATTTCCCAGTATGAAAATAAATACTGATAAGCCATACATCAATGTCTGCATAGAAGAATCAGCTAATATAAACTGAAAGTTTATGTTTTAATTTCTTTTTCTTAGTATTGGGTGGAACTGTTCATTGGTGACCTAAAAACATAACGTAAGCAACAAAATAGGCAGTGCAGCCCTGAGCAGGTGAATAATTTGGTGACATAATGACAGTAGTATAACATGTTTCACAGTAAAGGACATGCTGTACAACACAAATAAATGGAGGTCAACATGCATGACTGAGCAATTTGTCATACCAGAGAATTTCTGTCTATATAGCAAAAACAATATGTATTTTCTGCAGATAAATACAGAATAAAAACATGATAGTTTTACTTGTTATGGTTGGATATTTATTCTAATGCTTATGAAATCATTTGGGTGCACAAAAAACAATTTATTCTCATCATTGTCCAAATATTCTAAAAGATAAGACTGTGTTGGATTAAATAAGTCCCCAGGTTGTATCTTTAACCAGCTACTGCCCTCAGGATATTGTCTGTGAACCTG
Source organism: Pyxicephalus adspersus (assembly GCF_032062135.1). Taxonomy (NCBI): domain Eukaryota; kingdom Metazoa; phylum Chordata; class Amphibia; order Anura; family Pyxicephalidae; genus Pyxicephalus; species Pyxicephalus adspersus. The sequence goes on along the minus strand of NC_092860.1, from coordinate 127,441,731 downwards.
GAAGTGCTAAGAGCTGAACACTTCCAGGTTCTTTTTGCCAGTCCAGGGTCACAGAGAAGCCAATGGTTGTCTATGGACCACCAGGTATCAGGAGAAGTGGGCATTACTTGGCAGCACATAGACGTGATAAAATAAATTTCACTACAAAACAGAATGTCAGATGTCATATTTTAAATAAACTCACGGCTGTAATGCCTGTCATTTCCATTGCTACCAGCTACTCCCATATAATTCAGACCCACTTGAACAGTTCTGAGCAACCCCAAATTGGGACTGGCACTACTCGATATGGACAGGGCTGGCACCACCAGTCCTGTTTTGGCCAGGCTGGACGCATCTCTGACTGATCTGGGTATTTTTCTGTACATCTGGTAGGGACAGACATGGAGAAATATACATGTATTGTAGAAATGTAGACATTTTGTCCTGACATTCCCTGTGCATTGTACAATGTTGTATTGTCAATGCCTGCCAGTGTATAGGCTCTGCTAATGAATATATATGCAGTATATAAAAAAAGAAAGATCTTTTCACCAGAAAAGAATGAACAGATAGAGGCAACACCGAACAGGACTCAGAAACAAAAAGTTCATTTAAAAATATTTCAGCAACAAAGTATGCAAGATTATGCTCCAAAAACATACAGACAAAGAATCACTGAAACTGTTGCCCACGGCATTGTTCTTGTAAAACTGATACAAAAGTATGTTTTATCAAACTGTGACCTGAAAAATGACTTGCTGACCGACAAATCCTGTTTTTCACTGAAATGCCTTCATGTCTGAACAATCCTTGGTACGCTGGGATGTACTAATTGACATGTCATAAACTTGCTCTACTTTTAACTAAATTGACGTGTAACCTTTCAAGAAGGTCAAAAAAGACGAGAGACTTCTTCTGTCAATGTACTGGGAGTGTTTGTAGAGATGATTTATAAGTTTACATATTTTCAAACCAATGTTCCGGACAGTTTGAAGGTTCTTTTGGGAGCAAAATGCATGCTCATCTTGGCAATTGCCAGATATATTGGCATGGCTGGATAAAAATGATAGATTTCCATATTTTTATTGTTTGTTTTTTCATTGTCTTTCATTTGATCAATAGACATTATGGTCACATAGTTCTTCACCTCCTTTACAACATGAAATAAAATATCCTACATATGACTATTTAGAAATGTTTGTCCTATGGATGACAACAGAGCTGTCATCTTTACTTATAAAATGTTAATCTGGTTATTTTGTGACACTAGAACCATTGCTATTGCAAAAATATTGAGAAAATAAAACAGTCTAGAATGTTTTTGTTAATGTAATCCTCATCCTAAATTTCCCAATCATTTTTTGTTCAGAGAAACATCAATCATTTTACAGATCAAATATATGTCTAATATGTATGCTTTGCATTAGTGTACCCGTTTCCTTTATTACCTGAAACTCTCTTCCAATAACACTAAGAGGGATCTTTCTATCTTTAAAATCCCAGCTGTCACCAGCAAAGGATAATTACTGAAAGATGAGTAAAAATATAGGAAAGGCTTGTTACCTTCCTACTGGGGGCTGCAGTGCCATAGCTTTACAAGTCTCCATAGACGACATTTTTCTTACCAATCATAACCAGCAGGTTTGTTCTTGGGAAAAAGACTGCATATTATATATTAATGAAAAGTTATGTAAAGGATTAAGTAAGCAAGCATTATGCCTTTTGTTAAGTTTTTATTGTATATCCCTGTTGGGGAAAATCACCCAGTTTACCTGTTCTGGTCACCATTGCCCCTAAGACAAAACATTTGGTGAAACCCAAGTTTTCGAGTTGTAAATGCAGACACCTGTTCCAGGGACAACTCAGATTAAATATGTTGTTTACATTGTAGAGAATTCATCTCATTGGGTCACTAGGTCCAGATGGTAAAAAATAACTTGATATTAACTAATAATTAAATACACTATAATTTTTTGCTCAAACCTCCCTATCATGTTGGAGTCAAAAATACTTAACTTTCAGTGCAGATACTGCCACCTCTCAGTTTTTTTAATAAAAATGTGTGTACAAGGGACCTCGTCATGCAGCAACGTCTGGGTCACAGGGGGAATACTTCTGACTTTGACATGTTATGTAGTGCCTCAAGGAAATATGCTTATTTTTTTAGTATGACGGAAGAAGACTAAATGTATGAATTACTAAAATAGTCTTTTTTATTCCTATAAATATCGTTACATATTTCCTTAAACATAAAAATACTTTGTGTTTCTTTCTCTCAACATGCAATTGTTTCAACGATAGATATAAATAATTTCTCTGAAACAGCTTCCTGTTTGTGCACTGTGTGCCGGCACCGCCACGTCTAGCGATAGGGCTACAACACAGAAGCAAAATTAGGAGGAAGTTGCCCCTCCATAAGAGTGCCTATAAAAATATATGTAATGGCAGAATCGCCAGCTATTCTTTTATTAAAAGCTGCAGATTTCAAAATATTGACACCACTGTTGAAATTACATCAGAAACCAGGCCCCAGTTACAGAGTAGCTTTTTTTGTGCCACAACCTGACCTAAGCTATCCAACATGTTCTGCCCAGTACCTACATCAGTTTGCAGACCTCTAAATCCCAATTTTCTAAAATCTATTATAAATTATTATATTGTGACAACAGAAGGAACCTCAATCGAGAGCCAAGCCAGAGCCATAGTTTCACTGGAGCCCCCTTAGTTTGCCACTCCTTCACGGTATATCATCACATGTAGCTTCTTTAATGCCTTTCATTGTGTAGTAACTGTATTTTTTACATATAGATTTTAGGAGTTTTTATTATGATGGTGACAGATTACAAGACGTACCTCAGGATAAGATTCCATTCTGACTAATGCGGCTGGGCCAGCCTTTAATACCGGTAGCAGCATCACGGTAGCCAGAAATATGGTTCTGTTGGCTGAGACTGGGAAGACGCTACAGGAGGGGAAATGTACTCACAGCTGAAGGCAGAGAGCAGAGAATCTCCAAGACCAATAAAAGCTATAAAAACAAGGTTGCTTGGTATAAGAAAGCCATTATTTCATACTGGAGCCAGAGTAAATTTCTCCACCTCGCCCTCTAACAGGCCTGGCTGTGCCTAATGTTGCTTCTTCCTCACTACTCTGATGAATAGTTGGAAAACTTTACAGGAAAAGATAATAAACTCTTTCCATTTACAGAGTGTAAAAAGAAGCTTGAAGCTGGAGAGGGGAGAAGTGCAGGAAAATCACCAGGAGTCCAGAACGTCAATTCACATTTCCTTTGGATACACAATGAGGAAACTATAGACCTTTTATTAGACGTTGTCTAGTCCTGGAAAGCAAAGAATAAGATATTATAGTAAGTTTGACTGACAGAAGAGGAAAATTAATAATGTATAACAACAACTACTACTTCTGCAAGCCCTACCAGCAATGTCTACTTGTAAGGAAAAAAGCTTTTACTTGTTAGCTATTACTGTAATGGGTCAAATAGAAGACATGAGTTACGTAAACTGCCATCACTGCCATCAACCCATTATTACATTTACCCACTTTTCTGAAAAAGTTATGTACCAACATTTTCCAATCTCGAAAAATATTTTTTAGAGGAAAATAACTTTTTTGGTCTAGTTTGCCAGATAAATATATTAAAATGGATAAGCATTCCATTTCCCCAAGTTTTTAACTTTTATCCTATGGCACTTATTTATAACCAATCTTTAGCACTGAACTGTATTGTACCACCTGTACCACTGAACCATGGTTTGGAGTTTAATATTCTTGGAATTTCATAAAATCTGCAAACCAGAGCTGGAATATAGATCTTTTTTTTTAATCTATTGATACATGCAGAAAGGTAGGAAACATATACAACAAAATATAGCAAGGAAAATACAACATACTGTAACTCAACATACAACTTACAGAAATAAAATAAAACCTTTACGCTTATGAACTAAGTTGCGACTAATATAAATTGGGACTATTAAAGTAACAAATATAAACCCATCTGTAAAACATTGAATAATTGAACATTCTCCCAATCCTAACATAAAGTTTTGTGCGTTATATACCATGTAGAGTATTTAAATCTATCATCAGCTGCACTTAATTTACAAAGAATAAAGTTGTGCCATTTTTGAAAAAAACATGTAACTACCTTATCATCCCCTCAGTTGGCCTCCAATCTGTTCCTTCCATTTATTACCTTCATACAGAAGAGATCACAGTGGACAGAGTAGGTGGATGTTGTTGAATCCATGCAGCTAGCATAGCTCTCCTTGCTGCCAATAAGTAGCTATTCATCCAATATTCAGGTCAGAGCTAAGAACAAATGTTGGGTTAGGATCCCTATAACTAAATAGACATAAAAGCAGGTCTAGGTGTACATCGCTATCTGTAGGTCGGAATACAGATTTTTGAAGAGACCCGGACGCCAAACCACTCATGTCAACAACAATATACCTAAAAGATTATCTGTACATTTATTGTATTTTAAAAACTTAAATAACTTGTATTACAAAACTTAAATAACCTAAAAATAATAAATAGTAAAAGACCAGGGATAAGTTTGGGAATAAAACAATTAGTTGCTAGCTATTAAGTATGGATCTGTTATGCTTTTAGGTTTGAGGGCATTGAGTAGGCACAGAGAAGATTCTTCGCAGTATCAGATTGAATCCTGTACACTAAGATCCAACTCTGAGAGAAGAAACTGAAAACAGGTTAGTCATTTGACACGACAGTGATTATTATTATTATACAGCGCCATCATATTATGCAGCACTGTACAAAGTCCATAGTCAAGTCACTGACTGTCCCTCAAAGGAGCTAACAATCTAATGTCCCTACCATAGTCAAATGTGATTAATGTAGCCTAGGGTCAATTGTTAGGGAGAAGCCAATTAACCTAACTGCATGTTTTTTTGGGATGTGGGAGGAAACCCACACAGACATGGGGAGAACCTGCAAACTCCATGCAGATAATGTCCTGGCTAGGGATCGAACCTGGGACCTAGCGCTGCAAAGGCCGGAGTGCTAACCCCTGAGCCACCGTAGATTGAGAACACACCTCAAAACCAGCTGCAGCAAACCAAAGACTGTCATTTCGGCATGGAATTATCAGTCCCCAAACATGATTTTGAATGACTTTAAGAGTTTGGGTAGGAAAAGTAAGAACAAGTTCCTGCAGCAAAGTCAGGATTGTTTGTTGGATACACTGAATGAACGAGGTAATACCAGACCTCAGAGTTCTTAAACCTGTTAACCTAATTGGTGAGAACAAAGATACCAAAATAGAGGACTGGCAAAGCAAGTAATGTCTCTAAAAAAAGGCAAGTCTACAAAAGAATGGCTCAAAATTAGGACATAGAGGGTTATGGAATGGAATTTTTAAAGTTCATAGAAATGTGTGGGGATTTGAGCATTGGCAATCATAAGTCATCAAATGATGACATTATTTACCCCACTGTTGATGTTTTTACTATTGTTTTTGCAGTGTACTTTCTCTCCTGTTTCACCTTAACATTCAGTGATTCATTTTCAATTCACTTGAAGCAGACACGTTTGAAAATGTTGTATGCCATGCTAATATTTCATTACTGCCATATAACAATTGTGTAGTTGAGTAGTTTTGTGTATCTTGGAACGCTGTAATTTAGGTGTAATAGAATAAACACATTTATTACAATGATCACAAATACAGAGCTGTCAGTCAGACTTTTAGTATTCCTCTGCTTTGTGACAGCAGAATGTTTTCATTGTCATAGGGTTATTTGAGTTGGACTCCACAGAGATAAATTTAGAGTCATCACAGGTAAACTTCAACAAAAGAAAAGCAAATCAATATGTAGATAAAGATGTATCTACCTACATGACATGGGGTACTGTATCTGCTGGTAATTTCCAGCTATAGTTAGTGATGTGGGATCACTATATATATATATATATATATATATATAAATAAATATATATATATATTGTTTATGCTGTACAGTTACATTACATGTTTAAATATTTTTTTTATTTTTATAAAATATTTTTGTGTTTTGTTATTTAAAGTTTATTAATAAATTTATTAAATATCAGTGAGTTATGCCTAAGAATTACAGCCTACAATGAAAAATACATTTCCATGCAAAAAATTGTACCGCTTTTTGCATTGAAATTTGGAAGGAATTTGACTGCTTGGGGGTTTAAGAAAAAGCTGGATGTTTTTCTAGAAGCACAAAATATAACTGCTTAAGGTAAATACTGCTAAAGCTTAAGGTAAATACAACAGGCAAATCCAGGGAACATCTGATTGCCTCATCATGAATCATGAAGGAATGTTTTCCCCCTGTTGAAGCAAATTGTACCATATTGTCTTACTCTGGACCAACTATGTACATAGGGTTTTATATCTGGGATATGTTTATTTCCCTAGTGGTTGAACTTGATGGATTTATGTCTTTTTTCAACCTGACTAAATATGTACCCATGACTATGAATGGGGAAAAAAACATAGCCCTGTGTAAGCTTTGGTTTTACTGGTTGAGTAAAGCAGTTTGAGAACAAGGAAAGGATAAACTGTTGTGATATATCAGGGTGATATAGCAAAATCCCAATCTCATTTTAGCTGTGTCTAGCAAAGGTTAGATGAATTTCAAACTTCATTCCTGAGTGCTCCTAGGTCTTCTATTGGGGACCCATATGAGCATTGGTAATAAATTCTTTTTTTATACCAGTAAGAACACTGATGAAAAAAGAATAACGGTGAAAATTCCAAATCTCTGTGTGTTTCCCCAGTAATCATGCTAGTATATAATAGACTGTTGCAGGAGCCAATCTCATTTTATGCCATGTAAAGGAAATGGCATCTGCTATAAATTCCAGATCATGAGAAGATAATGTGGATATCATATATGAAATAGATCAGCAATTATGGCTGGGACTTGAGTTTGTGGGTCCAGAGAGAGGTGACCATCGTTACCCATTGGAGAGAGTAGAGAGTGATTGCTTTACTTTACCAAACATTTAATACCTTCCTTGTCCTTCCACCAGCAAGTCTACTTTCTTGGCTGCCACAGGAAAGGCACAACACTGTCTCTGAATTTTTAGCAAAATGCATAGTTGTATAGACCATGTCAACAATAATTTCAATACAATCTTCCCATAAGTTTTTACTGTATGTGTTTCCATCTTCGATGTGATGCCAGCAGTCCCCTTGAACTGAAGGACTCTCCACATTTCTCTTCTTTGCATTTTTCCTTAGCAGGGGTAATAAAGGGCTTTGTAGGAAGGTGAATGGAGGGATAGAGGAGCTAGGACAGCACAGATAGTAACCAGACACTCCCAGAGCAGAGATATACTTTAATATGGCAGAAAGAGGTGAAATTCACTTATAAATAGATTTTAAAAAAGTTTATGGAAAAGAAAAATACTGCTAGTAAGTAATATAGCATGTTTTGATTTTTCTATACTTGTACCTGCAATTTTTTTTAGGTTGGGTACAGTGTTAAATAACATATGTCATGGTGGGTCATGATACCTTTGTATTACATTTGAAGGAGTAGCTGTATATTACAGCCTCCATGGAAGAATACATAACCCATTTTTTTACTTGGTTTAGCCAGCACTGCCATGGCATTATATAAGCAACGTGATATGACTTACGCATTCAAATTATTAAAAAGCCATAAATACTGTTTAACATTTGCTATCATTATATGTTAATGATAGCATTAATATATAATAAATACATATTGTTGTGGGGCATTTATGGGTGTGTTTGGCTTCTGTGAGTCAATAGCCGGAGACTCCTAGTGAGTTGAATGTGCATCAACCTTCATTCTGGAATGCTGAGACTTGCCCAGCTGTGTGAAGGGCTCTTTGTGATACACAACAATTAGAAAACACAAGTACAGCTAAGGTATTTCATTGGCAAGATAATGACTTGCTGCATCTGCTCCACATATTCTAAACAAGGTGTGTTAGAGGCACACGCCAGACATTATTGAAAAGATAGCTTTGTGATACATAAAGGAAGCTGAACATACCTGCTTCAGTACATGAATATCAGATATTCATGTACTGAAACAATCCTTTACACCTATTTTTATTGGTAATTTGGTGGTTCTGGAAAACTTCTGCTGTAATGGAGAACACATGGTACTAATAGTCAATAAAAATGTTATAAAATGTTAACCACTAGAATACTAGTTTTGCAAGTTAGGTACTTACAGGTAAAGCAATAATCACTTGATAACCTTTAACCATTGTCACAGGAGAGCCTAACTTGGCTTAACATAACATGTCCCAACTTGTCACCCCAAAACATATTTATTAGTATCCAAGGCAGCACCTCAAATGGTCAATGTCTGTAAAATACCAAAACACATACAAGAAATTCACAGGGGCATACTGTAACAGTATTATCATTTATTTCTCTATTCTTGCAAATCCACAACATTCATCATGGCCTGGTTTAGAATCACAAGTGTGCCTACCAACATTCTCAAAAAGCCTGCCTGATGGATATAATCAGAACGACTTCATCGGAGGCATTTGTAGGTTGACACTTTATCATTTTAACATTGGGCTTTGGATGTTGGTTATGTCTATTTAATGGTGCATGTATGATAAAATACTTGTTAATCCCCTAAAATCCATTGAGCTCATAAATTCCTGTTTAAACTGACAATTCTGTTGAAATTCTCAGCCCTGCCCAAGATTTCTCCTGTTGAACTGCTGAACATCTCCCCTTATGTTGTAGGTATGAGAAGAGAGAAAGTTCTTCTGCATTCCATCTGAGAAGAACTAATCAGGCTGAAAAAACAGTTTATGTCAGGATATTAGTGCAGTAGAGGCAATGTGTTTTCTGTGCAGAATGTTGGGGGTTCACTAAAGTTCTAGCAGTTTTCTGTAATTACAGCACTTTTTAGGGGATATAACTCTATTAAGTTTGTTTGTTTTTCTTATCTTTTTTAACATTCATTTTAGTTTTAATCCTATTCCCACACATCTATATTGCCCCTATCTGCCCTTTATTTGTGCCGCCTACTTTCAATGTGTACCAATGACAGTTTCTTGGGGAACCAATTAATCTAGCTGCAGGTTTTTGGAGGTGTGGGGGAAGTTGGGGAGAACATGCAAATTCCTTGCACATAGTTTCCCGGCCGGGATTTAAACCTAGAAGTGCCATCCTCTACATACTTATTTTTATGTATATTTTTCCCAAGGCACATTTTAAAGGAATGTAAATAAATTCAGGATTTTATATTTTCTAAGTACCTTAAACTTTTACAGCACAGATATTAATTTAAATTCATAATATCAAAATCCAGAGAATAGAGAAAAGAGTCAACAAATGTTACCAGCAAATGCCATTTACCAGACATAGGTAGCTGAGACAGGAGGTGGCTGGCACTTCAGTTGTTATTTTAGAAGTTCTGCCAATTTATAGGTGCATGTAAACAGTATAGGTATAACTCAAGCCAAATATAACAAAATAAATAGCCCAATAAAAGATAAAATAACAATACTGGCTTGTCTGCAGTATTTAACTTTAAGCCAGAGATTTAACACATTGTGATTTTCTTTTCTGCCACCTAATGTCCTAATCTATTGAACATTAATATTAAGCCCATTTTTCTCTAAAGCCAGGTTGTCCTAGACCTGTCCCCAGCATGTGAATGAACAGTGAAAGGAGAGGCAACACAGTGATGAACTTTGCTCTCGGTCACTCTGCTTTCTCTACCTATGCGCATGCTTGTTGTCAGCACATTGATCTGATTGGCTGCTTATATGGCTTCATTCTATTCACATTCTAGCCTTGGTTTACAGGAGGGGCTGCATAAGGCTGCCACAGGGTCAAATGCAAGTTGTAATAAATACTGCATATTTCATTCAGCATTAATGATTACAGAGCTGAATAATTAATGTCTTTTACATCTGTCTAAATTTCAGCTTTACCTGACAGGTACAAAGTTTTGTGAATGGCATTATTGAGCAGAAATAAATACACGGGTATGGGCTTGATGTTCCTTCGGGGAGATGTCTCATTCTCAGAAATTCAGCCTACCACCCACTGGTAAATTTACACCAAGGTTTAGTTAGAATAACAAAAGATGATGATCAGTGCTCATCAAACATGGTGTGATATTATGTAAGTGTTCCTGTTTCTATGGAAATAAATAGATATACATAACACATGTGCTGAGCTACCAGACCAATAAAACTTACACAAATACAGTGTCAATCACTATACCATTCTCCTTGTACTGTAAGAACAAATACACCAAAGTCTACTGTAGATCAAAACCAAATCTATCAGCCAACTCCCACAACTACTATCATTTTCTGATGTCCATGGACAGGAACCAAGATAGTCCTTATGGTTCTTTCAATAGTCCCCCATGTGTTAGAGTCAGACTAGCCTCCAACCAGCTATTGCTGCAAATTATGACAAACCATATTTTATATGTAAGTTATATGTAAGTTATGCATGAAGGAGATCCATTGCTCCAGTGTTATAAATAACAATAATAAATCTGACAATGAAGAATGGGACAATGAAGATCAGAAAATGTCTCTCACCACATTTGTGCATACCATAAAATATTGGTAACTTTGTAACTAGTTTGTTACAGTGTAACACACATAGGGAAACAGGGCCCATTTCTGACTTGCAGTCAAACACTGCTGTTATCCACTCCCAGGCTCCCCTATTCAACTACTATTTGGTTTTTAGGGTCAAACACAGCATTTGCAAAACTGTTTTGTTGTTGAGTGTGGTTGCAGTGTGATTTTTCCAAAGCAACCATGCAGCCAGAAACAACTTGTTGCTAGAAACTGTGTTTGATGCACCGGAGGTGCCAATGGTTCCCAATCATTCCCATTCATTTGGCTGGGGTATATATATTATAATATAATCATGAATTGGAAAAAGAGTGCAGTAAAGTAAGAACAGCACCTGTATCTCAAAACCAGAACCCCCCCCCCCCGGAAAAAAAAAATAAAGTTGTGCGGTAACTACATCAATAGAATGGATTTGTGGTACAGGTTTTACTCTGCATGTGAGTCATCTGGTAATACATCCCCTTCCCTAATGTTTGCTGCTTCCCCCGCCTCTTAGGTTGTAAGCTCTTTGGGGCAGGGTCCTCTCCTCCTCCTGTGTCACTGTCTGTATCTGTCTGTCATTTGCAACCCCTATTTAATGTACACCGCTGTGTAATATGTTGGCACTATATAAATAATGTTTGTTAATAATAATAATAATAATAATAAAAATTATATTAGTGTCTGACTTTTCTCCCCTGAAGAAGCACATTTGTGCGAAACAAAAAACTAACATTTATACAGATTGGATTTATTGTATTCTTCTTGCAGACCTTTGGCCAGCTTATGTAACTACTCATTTTATGTTATCTGTTATATTTATCATTAACTTTATGCGATTATTATATTTTTGTTGAATAATAAATCTTTATTGTCATTTACATACCCTGTTTAACCTATACACTGCCTTTAAACTCCCTACTACAAACCAATTCTATTTGGGTAATTACCACACAACTATATTATATTATACTCCTGGCATAATCATTTTTTACCCATCTGTAGTCTCATGTCAGTTTCCATGATAATCAGGTAAGTTTCTATGGACTATACCCTAAGGAACCGAGAATAACTGACAATCAAGAAAAAACTAAAAACTTTCAGCCTTGCCAATTTGTATACATTTCATTTGAAACCAGTGCTAAGAAGGTTTTTTGATCCACTCAATCCCAGATGGTCACACCAAATTTAGTTTTTAGACTATGGCAGATTTTAATTTGTTGAAGTGAGCTCATGGGGGAGCTGTACGCCATTCATACCTTACAAGACATTTGTATCTGAACTGCTTTTGTTTAGGCTTTTACCTTCTGACACCTTAGACTTGACAATGTCAGCACTTCTCTCCTTCCTCTGTGTGCCTGATCAAGCTTGTTACATTCTTGACAGAAATTTACCTTCATCACTTGGCAATTTGGCAGCCTTCCATTATACAGACACTTAGTGGTAGGAAAACTTTGCCTCCAGCTCTATAATTACAGTTTTGTCTAATTTCAGGAAATACGACTTATGAAATAATTTATTATAGGTTTTTGTAAATAATAAAATGTTGTGGTTTAAGGTAAAGCTTAATAGGAGGACAAGCGACATAAAAGAACAGTTATAAGTCAGGTTATAATCAGGCTTCTCCTTATGCTGGTTATCTATATTAGTTAAATGAAATGTCTTGTGATATTGTCAGAGAGATGTATGGCAAATGTATCATTTCCAGTTAATGTAATTTTATTCTAAATCTAAATTGAAGTTGTATGGCAGCAAATGCTTTGCATAAATGTATGGTAACCATAAATTCGACCCTCCTACGTAATTAGACATGACTTATCACCAACACTGTTAAGCTGCGTACACACTTCCAATTTTTGTCGTTGGAAAGGATCTTTCACGATCCTTTCCAACGACAAGGGAGTGCACGATGCATGAACGGTGATGTACATACAGCACCGTTCATGCTCTATGGAGAGGGGAGGGGGAGAGCGACGGAGCGGTACCCTGCTGCGCGCTCTCCCCTTTCCTTTCATTAGGATCGGCTGTCGTCCATCGTCCGTGGATCCGGCAGGTCGGTCGTCCGGACGATGGACGACACCGACTGTACACACGGCAGATTTTCGCCCAATAATTGGCCGATGCCGATTATCGGGCGATAAAAATCTGATGTGTGTACGTAGCTTTAGCCAATGTCAAACAGATTAGGATTACAAACAACAATATACAATTGTACAGTCTTACAACTGATAATGAAGGAACAATCATATTTATAATACAAATAATAACATAACTATTGGGAAAACAATCCTAAATTTTAGCACTCAAAATGAGATGCTGTGGGCCTGATTTATTAAAGCTTTCCAAGGCTCGAGACGATACACTTTCATCAGTGAAGCTGGGTGATTCAGCAAACCTGGAATGGATCTGGTCCAGGATTTAAAACATTTGCAAAGAAATAGCAAATTACATTTCCAGGTTTGCTGGATCACTCAGCTTCACTGATGAAAGAGTATCCTCTCCTGCCATGGAGAGCTTTAATAAATCAGGCTGTGTGTGTAGCCATTGCTTTATAGCTTTTCACTTTTTGAGTTGTTTGTTTCAATGTGGCATTGAATTTCGTTCTACACATAGCTGACAATACTAATCTAGGCATTTGCCCATCTTCCAACGGATTTATTTTTCAATCAACACTCCAAAGACAAGAACAGAACAGTATTTCATAACATGGAACTCAATGAAAATGAAGAATTTTCAGAAATGTTTTCATTTGCTGAGAACTGGAGAAGGTTTTTCTGTTTGTGGGATTAGTGAATTGCAGAGTTTGTCCTTAGCCCACCTTCACATGTCACAGTCAATTAGAGGTATGATAGTGCCTGGTGGGCTATAAAACACATAAAAGAAATTCTTTATATGATCATTGGGTGTGTGCTGTGCTTGTTTGTATGTATCTTAGGAGTCAATTTGTAAGTTATCCCATCAGAACTGGAATTAAAGTAAGAGAGAGGAATATCCTATTTTACTGGCATTTAAAGGCAAAATGGTTGCAATAGTTCTAACAAATTGTATGACAATCCAATGTGTATTGACAAAAGGCAACTGGATAAGGCATAAGGCCACAATACCATAATGAGGGGGGGTTAATCCATTCATCGGCCCTGATTTATTAAAGCTCCCTAAGGCTGGAGAGAATACACTTTCACCAGTGAAGCTGGGTGATCCATCAAAACTGGGATGGATCTGATCCAGGATTCAAAGCATTTGCTAGCAAATAGCAAATGACATTGAAGAAATCCATTCCAGGTTTGCTTGATCACCTAGCTTCACTGGTGAAAGTGTATTCTCTCCAGCCTTGGAGAGCTTTAATAAATCAGGCCCATTGAGTTCACTGTACAGATCTGGCAATATAATACATTTTTACCTATTATTGAGGTGTAATTTGCTTTCTCCATTTACTAATAGCCTACTAAAAAAGTGGTTGGCATGACTCTGGGTCTTAGTTATTAAAGCTCCCCAAGACTGGAGAAAATAAACTATCATGGGAGAACCAGGGAGTAATTTTGGCCTCAACATACGACGCATGTGGATCACTAAACAACTGACCCAGGTTAACTGCTGTCATTTCCTTTAGAGGAGGATGCAGTGGGGTGCTTCCCATATGTCTTCCCTGCTCCAAAGAAATGAACAGTGCTATCTGCACAGTGCATGTTTGTTGGTCATGAAAAATGATTTCCAGCAACATAAATATGACATATAGCTTTTCCCCTTACCTTTTTTTTAATATAATCTTTGCCTCTTCTTTTGCAATATAGTTCACAGAAGGTAGTATTTGATTTTGAATTCAGGCTGCAGGAAGTTTCAAGAACATCACATTTCTGACAACATCATCAAATGCCTTCTGTGCTAGCAGAAAACATTGCCTGAAAAGAGAATTAGGACATATTAGGACTACTAAACAGCAATATTTTTATTTTAGGTTTAGATATATTTTATTTGGTGGTATGTTCAGGTAAGGGTAGCATTTAGAGTTAAAAGTAAACTTTGTGCTGTGCATTTATACTGTACATCTTTCTGGGAGTTCTTCTACAGGATTTAGGAATAGTTTAGAAGTGTGTTCAGGTAAGGGATATTTTAAAATACTTATTTAGTTTCCCCCAACCCCAATCTCATCCAATCCACACCCCACTCTTTGCTGCAGCCCGGCTTCAGATATGTCTAAGAAAACAATAAAACAATGTTATGCAGAGCACAGTAAGCTACAGCAGCAGATTTCAATTTATTCAAATGAATTCTAATGAAATTAATGCGCTGTAGTCGCTTGTAGTGAAATATTCATTTTGATTGATTATGATGAGTTACTGCTCTTTACTTGTAGCCTTGATATTGAATTAATAGCATATGTTACCACTAAGTTCTAAGCTCTTTCAAAAGATTTTGAATTCAGGGAAAAAGACTACACCCATATTAAATTATAGCTGTTACAATACTTCCTTTGAAAGGAGGCTGGCATTCATCTTAAGTCATTTTATAACAAGCACTGACTTATGGGTGTGAATAAGTCTTCTTTTCCTCATCAGTGAATTTCTTCAGTGTCTGTAAACCGTCAGCAATGGGTTTGGTCGGTTATTGGCACCCAATGTTAGATGAAATGGATCATTTTCCTATCAAGTCTTGTTTCCTTTTGCCCTGGGCTTTAAATCCCCAGCTTGGTTTGGAACGTCTCTCCAAGTCAACAATGTAGACAGTGTTGATTTAATTACAGCAGAGCTGTACTTACTTTCATTGCTGTCAGTGGTTTGCCAGTAATGTAAATATAATGGAATAATACTACCTGTACTTATGTAATTTACCCTACAGGTGGACCTGTACTGGTAGCAGTTTAAATATATAAAGAAAAGTATAATAGTTGCAAATATAAAAGGAAAGTGTTGTAGGGGGGGCCCAGCAGGAGAGCCTGTATAGAGAGAACTTGTGTCTCTGTAGACATGTTAGTGTTTGTGTATGGTACTTATGTACTGTTCTCATAATATTTTTGGTAATAAAATATATTGCACATTTTGATGCTGTGTGTGTGTGTTAGGGGTGTGTTGCACAAGGTAGATGGCCAGCATCATTCTTGTGAAAATGACAAGTGAATTCTTCCAGCTTAGATAGAAGAATTTGTAAAGTGCTGGGGGCATAAGGTATCATAATATTTCCTAAAAGTACATCATGTTTTCAAACAAATAGTTCTTCACAAAAATGGAGGCCAACTAACTAAAGGAAAGTATATAATTGTCAAAATCAATTTAAATTGAAGACCTCTGCTCATCTCTAGTCTCAACAACTGAACAGAACTGGATGGGGAAAATTCAAGTCTTCCATCAACAGCAACATTTGTATCCAGACACCTTAATGAGGTGGTAATCTGTTACTCTGCTTTCTGTGCTCTGCTTTGTGTTCAGTGGTCAAATAAAATGTGGCTATTCTCCATAGATAGTGCTGGAAAACCATTGAGAAAAGTGTTGAAAACCATTAGGAACGTTTCCTAACTATGTACATTCAACTCATAGTTCTAATAACGTAACCGCACTTGGTAGTACCCCAAAAGAAGCCACAAGGTGAAACACATTGGACTAAGAGGCGTTACACAATTAACTTTTCGTCTTTATTATATTATATATATATATATATATATATATATATATATATATATATTTATATATTATATATATTATATATATTTTGGCTATGGTGATAATACCCAGCCACACAACATAAAGTATACCTCTGTAAAGAAAACACTGGTCAAACATATCTTGATGATTTAATCAGGAAATGACCACAAAATTATGTACTTTACTGGAACTTTTAAATGATTTGTAAACTGCTATTGTGGAATTATATGTTTATTGCACATAAGTCAATATAAACGACAATTGCCAATTAAAACACCTCCTTTGCCTTCTTGACAACCTATAGTCATTTTTTTTCTATAATACAACTCACTTCTCAGAGGTGAGGTGTGGCAAATTTGACACTTGTAAAACTTTTTTACATCAACAGTCTATGGAACTCTGACTGGGTTATCATATTAAAAGTCTTATTACAGATTTTGCAGAATAAAACATGTAAAAACAGTATTTACCTATTTTCATTTAATTTTGTATTGTGGCTGAGCCTTCAACTGTTTATTTTTCCATTGACTGGCTTTGGATTGGTTTGCATTTGGTCACAAGATGTCATGTTAAGGAATGTTTCATCACACAAAAAAGCAGGTCAAATGCAATGCTTATGTTTGTACCTGACCTGGACTTATTGCATCAATTCCACCACACCCCTTTTCTGACCTGTCTATAGAAGACGAAAAGTTTAAAAGCATGTCAAATGTACCATAAACACATGTATTATCTTTGTAAAAATTGTATGAGTTTGAAAATTGCTGTTTGCATTGTTTTATCTTAACATTCAAAAGGAGTCTACGTATGAACTGTACACCCCATACTATGCACATACATCTACGTTTTTTGTGCAAGCATAACAGTTCTTTTGATGTGTTGTGGTTACTTTAAATATATGTGTTTGCCTACTGATGACATTTTTATTTAATGCATGTGTCAAAGTAGATCATGATATATTTATTATTAAGCAAGTTTAAGACATTTGCCTTATTGATTAACCAACTTTGCAAAGTTAAACCCACACCTTTCAGAAATGGCTAAGATGGTAAAACCAGTTGAATATTTCATCTGATTCACCATTCATACAGGTTACCTATGTGCTAGATCCGTGTTTCCCAACCAGGGTTTCTCCAGATGTTGTTAGGGGTATCTTGAGCAATGAGCAATGGGAATTGATGTTTTTGGCTATCTGCAAGGGTGAAATTCTTGCCACTGGCCAGCATGGTAAGAATCATTCTTTTTACTGACCACCATGCTACCACACACTGTGATTTATGGATAAAGTAGTTTATAGCAGGGGTTCCCTGAAGATCTGAAAGTTATTTCAGGGGGCTTTTCAAGGCTCCCCTAGACCGAATCATTTGTAACAAATTATGATGTCTAGATTTTGCATGCTAGCCTATTTTGGTTTATTGTATACATTGTCTAACTGTATTCTGTAACAACAAAACAAATTAATCTTAATAGACCTTTTAATTTTTGTCTGGGTTGGGGAGGTTAAGGATTATGGATACTGTTCACTAATTTTGCGGTTCTGCACTGACAATTTATACGGATCCAGAAATGCTGTAGAACCAATAAAGAGAATGGAGAGCAGCTTCCCACCAACATCAGTCACTTTTAGAAAAGGTGTCCTAAAGATAATGTGACAATATTTTCAAGTTTTATCATTTTTGGGCCTTAAAATTATCTATGTATAGGGAGAATGGTGGAGGAATTGGGCTTTAAGAAAATTTTTACAATATATAAACAGATGATAAAACCGTCAAACATACAAAGTAACAATAGAAAGGGGATGGTGGGTCAGGGAAGGGGGGTAACTCACACCTGAACAGCATAATAAACAACAGAAAGATGCAATCAACAGGAAACATAGAGCTAGTAAATAACATATCCAATCATAACTACAGAGAAGCATTCTGTAAATCTATAAAGTAAATATCAGTCAACCAGATACATTACAATTATACCAGGACAAGTACTTGAATTGTTCTAAAATAGCAGTTCTCTCTGTGTTGGAAAATGCAGAAAGTATAAATGTATACCATTGTTGTAAGAAATGAGACATAAGCCCTAATTCATCAAGCAGAATCGGATGATCGCTCGCGCATTCGTATTCGCGATCCGAAATCGTACGCCGAAACCGGTATAGGATAGGGTCCATACTAAAAAGGAGAAAGGGGGAAGAACACAATCCAAACATGGAGATAAAAACAAACAAATCGAATAAATGATTTTCCTTTTTTCTCATGAAGAAAAGGGAAGAACCAAGCAAATTTGCTTGCAGAAAAAGCAAAATGCTTTTGACAACTCAAACCAACTGCCAGATTATCTGCTCTTAGTGGATAATCCAGGACATAGGGTGTCCTGAATCTTTTTGGTTCATTGTCCTCCAATATTTCTGGCGGGCTTTGGTGAATAAACCAGAATTGAAGAAGGCCTAGCTGTGTTAGAAGCTGAACGAGTTGACGTTACCGAAGATGATGATGCAGCATCAGACAATAGCAAATTCAGCAGACTTTCCACTACCTCAGCCAAGGTAAGGGAGTATTTCCGACCCTGCAAATCAGTGAGATGAAGGATTGCGGGGTAGGCTTATAGCTTATTGCGGTATAAGATGGAACAAACTTGAAAAATGGCCTAGTTTATGAGACACTTCCTCGGAGTAATCCGCAAATATTAGCAAAGTAGCTCCTTCAAATTGTAGATTCCGCTTAGAAGGGAAGGCCTGAAGAATTCATGACCTATCTGTATAATGGGAATAGGCCACCAGAACCGGTCGCGGGTAGACATCTCCTTGTGCACAGGGCCCAATCTATGTGCCCGTTCATCCTGACTACCTGTCGGGATACCCCACAATTGTGGTATACTGGAGGCAAAAAGTTCGGGAATTTGAGCAGGTTTAATGGTTTCTAGAACCCCAACTATGCGCAAATTGTTCCTACGGGATCTATTCTCTAGGTCCTCCACTTTGTCCTGTAGGGCAGCAGCCTTAGCTTCCAATGAGGAGATAATTGTATTAGTGAAGGAAACATCCTCAATGTTATCCACTGCTCAGCTGCTTGGATTGTATACCCCGGTATACCACTGCAGCATCAATAGTTTCCTGGACCATCGGCTTCAGCAGTTCTGAAACTGCATCCGCGATCCCTACTGGGTCTTGAGCTGTTACGGAATCTGCAGGGCGTCCCTGTGATGAAGGAGAGGTATGTGGCTGCAGAGAAGGAGCAGCGGCCACCATCTTGGAAGGCTGGGCCCGATGCTTTACCTTTCTACCTAAGGGATTCAGAGTATCTGAAGAGGAAGAGCGCTCTGCAAACCGGTCTATCCAGGTACCAGTGCAGTAGAGACACAATGAGCGATCCGCCACTAGAAGCGCAGGTTCTGTATAGGAGTATCCCGGAGGTGGATGGGAACCGTTATCGAGCGCTGCTAATCCATGAGGCGCTGGAACTGGAAGTCCAAATTTTTAAAAGTTTTGTAGGTATGCTATTGTTATTCTGCTTTTCTCTATAAAATTGCCTTGGTATCAACTCCTCCTGTTCCCTTGAAATGATCATTTTGCACAATCCTGTCTCCTTGTGACTTTCTCACCCAAGTCAACTAGCTCAGTAAACCACAAGCCCATCCCATCCTGTTCATCTTTCAAGCCTGTTTGGTGAAATCTGAAAGACATGTTATTGTTCCTTGGGGGTAAAAAATATTGAGAAGCTTGACTTGGAGGTTTATTTATTAAACATTGACATGCCTCAAACATTCTCTTGTTAAGAATCTTCCCGATCCATGTGTTGTCAATAGATTAATTCCTCAAAAACTGAAAACAATGCGCGACTGACATCTATTCTTATCAGTTGTTTTGACGTAAGGCATCAAATTGTAGAAAGCTATTCTACCCTACTTCAGTAGGCTAATCTACAAATCTCTAACACATAAATAATTATTTATCAAGCAAATTAGCATCAAAAGTATTTGCAAATTGGACTGTCTGATAGTTAACGAAGGCTATGCACAGGGCTAGATTTTCCAATAAACCCCCTAGGCCTTAGCAAAGGATGCCATGGTAACCATGTGTGGAATTTGTTTGGATCCTAAATTTATACCTGTCAGCTCAAAAATTATAACTGTCATACTATGCTACCTTGTTCACGTCCCTTCTTTGAACCCCAATTTCTCTGAAACGTGTAGGAATAGGAAACTAAAAATGTAGGTGTCAGTGGGGGACACATGTGGCTAACACCCCCTAAAAATCATTACAACATAATAAACTATACCTATCAAAATGCTGACCTGCCTTGTTACACATAACTGTCTGCATCTCTTACTTGAACCCCAATGTTTTTGGAACAGGGAGGTATAAGAAACCGAATATGTAGGTGTAAGGGGGGACCTGTATAGCTACCTATAAAAATGTGCTGCCCTCTTACACACATTATTCAACCCCCTATTATGTGCTGCCCTCTTACACATAACTATTCAACTCCCTTTCAACCTCAATAGATGACTTACACATAGATGGTCACCGCCTTTGAAGCCCATTTTTTCAGGAGCAGAGAGGTGTAGAGACCTGAAGATGTAGTAGTAATAATACTTCTCACTTGACTATCTGTCACATGAATTACATGTCTCTGAAAGTACCCATTGCAGAGAAATTTTGGTACTAAGAATGTTAGCAGCCACCTATAACTGACAGAAAGCATTATATTATAATTATTTGGCATGGACATTTGAAAGGTCAGCACTGTGTGATAGCTTAAGTTTGGTATTTTTATGGTGATAGTTGGGAGGGGGCACAAGCTCCTGGCCTAGAGGAGAAAAAAGTATAAATCTGGCCCTGGTTATGCAACAGTTTCTAGGTGTATTTGTGACCCCTGCATTTGTAATCCTGGACAGTTTTGCACAGACTTGTGTCAGATTTACTAATACAGATGAAATAGATTTGCAGAAAGATTTGCACAATTATGGTCTGGGGCATTTTTTCCTGTTGCAGTATTTATATTAGCAGGGCAAATTTATAAATGTGCGTGCCTATATATGATACATGAGTCTCAACTCTGCATCACTGCTGCTGTCTAGCATTGCTCATTGTTATCAATTTTGTTAACAGAATTGATTACTGTCCCCCAATATACATTAACCTGTGTCATGACTTTGGCCTTTTGCATATTCTTATCAAGCAGATAAAGAGTTTAAAAACAAGGCATCACCAGTCCAGTTGTGTTAAACATACATTGTATCTGTTGATAGGGCTGCCAAATGCATCACAATGTGCCACAGATGAGGGCTGTCAGTCTGCCAAGATTCTGCAGCTTTAGAAAAGAGGCAAAGAAACAAGATTTCTGTTTTTCTGTTATGAACTTTGAAGATTAATTTCTTTACAATGCCCATAAACACAGAGTTGATTGAGGGCTTGTTCTAGGCTGGGTTTGTATGTAGGTGGTGTGGACTTGCATGCATTACTGTTTTGTGGACTTGCATGCAATACTGTTTATATAAATCGTACTGTACATGATAACTCTTGTAACAAGCATTGCTGCCTAATTCCAATTTAATTTAATTCCTGGTTAGATGATCTGGTCTTAAAAAAATATGTGTGTAGATGATTCTGTGCAAAATCACCTACGTATTATGTACACCTCTAGGGAACTCTGCCAATAGCTTTTCATATTGGATCTTGTTGAGGACAGTAATTTTAAAGAGAATTGTTGAGTATTAGCAATCTCATATACCATGTCTTTATATGTCTCCTTCAGCAAGCCTCAAACCTAGTTGTTGAGATAAAATCTCTGATCACCTCTTGTGGCATGGCTGCTGTCTTTGATCATCTGCTATACTATTTCCACAGCCTCCTAACCATCTCTTTTAATATGCCATCTTGTGTAGTGTGTCCACAAATTGTTACAGTTTTCTGTCGTATGTATAGAGGCCTTTTTTTGGAGTTAAGTCACTTTAAAAAAGCAGGGTTAGGCCTAGACTTTGCTGAAACATTCTTGTCACTGGTTCTCCTCTGGATGTGGTTGGCCATTTGCTCCTGGTTCTAGACAGCCATTTATTTACAGAATATTTGCCTGTTGACCAATAAATGGGTTTTGCTTGTATGTGGAGAAAGGGAGATTTAGGTTTTCCACCCATTGAGTATTTAGGTATTTCAGGGCCAGTCAGGTCAGGTCAGGTCAATCCCTTGGCCGGGATTAGTCAGTGTGCCCAGGCTTGGAACTGTCAAGGAAGGACAGTCAGAGGCTCCCTGAGGTCCAAGATATTCTACAAAAAGAGAAAGCTGCCAGATATGGAACCTGTTCGAGGAAGCAATTTGGACAGGAGCCTGCTTGTGCTATATATCTGGACTGTCAAGTAATGGGTTACGCACTACCGAGAGAGAATTCCTTGTTGACATCGGGTGTTGGGTATTAAATGTCTGCTAAGTCATTCAGACTGCATCTTAGCTGTGGATGACAAGAGTTCTGTTGTTATAATTTGAACTGTGATTACCCCCTCTCCGAATAGAAAGTTTCCATTGTCTGACACTTTGCATTCCATTATTCCTCTCTTCATTGATTTACTCAAGAAACACCCCTAAAACAATTCTGGACAGAGAGTGATTATTTTGACCTCACTAGGAACAACTCAGGAAAATTCGGCTGCTCCTACACATTACATAAACTGAACAATATATGCAACCCTTTGGTAATGTCAGGGGTAACACTTGATGTCCCCTTTTTTGAGTAAGGGAATCTGCCACTGCTAAGAAAGCTGCTGAACTGCAGGCATAATTTCTTCTACAAATCTATAATTAACACAGAGTAAAATAATTTGATTAATCTCTCTATCATTGAAAACAGCTTCTATTTAAATGCCTTAGGGTTAGTGAGGAAAATATGTTTCCCCACATTGCATATAGAGGTGAATGTGGGCTGTAGTGTTGAAGTTTAGTATACTCATGTCTCCTACACAGCCAGTATTTGTGGAAACTTAGCTTTAAGAACCAGACTAAGGCATCATTTGTATGTTTTAAGTGAAAAGAGAACTAGGGTAGTTTATAGATTCCAACATTGTTTAATTTCACTTTTGTTACTGTGCATTGAATCATAAAGAAGTTCAATATTCTGTACATTGACTTTTTAAAATCTATTGTAGAACTAACAATCCATTTAGTCTGTGGAAGACAGCACCAATTATTGGATTAGGGTGGGGAGTGGTACAGGCAATCAGTGCAGAATTACCCATTTTATAACACAAATTGCACAGCCAAATGAATCTCATCTCCCAAAGCTGTAATTGTCTTGTCCAGCAGCAGTCAGTGTGTCATCTGTTTAGCTTAGCAGGAATAAAGTCATATGTACTTGGGAAATTTAGTTGCTCTGTTCCAACAAGTAGATAATTTATGAGGTAACTCCTTACATTCATGTAAAATTTACATAAAGTTATGATAGTTTAATGCAGTAAAGTGGCATGTATTTAAGTGGCACGGGTGAAAACAAAGTTCTTCTGTGGAAGTATGTTTGGCAGCCCTAAATTACCTATACAAGCTAAATAATTGTCATTTAAAAACAAATGATTATTATATAGCCTTAGAAGATTGATGAAAAAAGTGTCCAGTGACATCAAAATATGACAATCCACAGTGATTTTGAGGTGAAATGAACAGTCCATGCACACAGCTTCATTTTGTTGATTATCTGTTAGCCTGTTTTGTGTGTTCAGGTGTTGAACGATTGTGCAGAGAACCACACATGCATGGCCAGTAGGTGTGTGATCTACAAATAACAGCATTTGTACAGTGGTGTCAATGTCTGCAAACAATCACATTGTTGCCATATGTAAAGCATCATCAATATTTGATGTCGTTCTTTGTAAATGTTCATTGAAGTTTTCTTATTATTGGTGACAATTATTTAATTTGTGTACCTAGCTTTATCTCCACAAAATGCCTTTAGGTACAGGGTAAGGTAGCTTAGTATTTCTTTATTTTAGTTTTATGGAGAATAATTCAGGGACATATAATTTATTTATCTGCAATAATGGCATTTAGATTGTGTTACAATAATGTATGTGCGATAACAGTGCATTATTGCAGCTGGGATGGCACCTAAACTTTAATAAATGCACACCTAAAACTGCTTCTACTGCTGCACATCACCTTAAACGTTTGGATCTTGTGTGGATTATATGTATTGATCGTGTATGGATTATATATATATATATATATATATTTCCTCACTTCTCCTAAAATTGTTTTTCTAATGCACAATATTTAATAAATTTCAAACATTGTAATAAAAATATGCAAGCTTTAAAGTGGAATTAAACCTGTGATACTCACTTGTCTCTTTTCCATCACTGGGCACCAGCTTCTCTTTCTGAAAACAATTTTATTTGTGGTTAGAAGTGGCGCAACTTTTTGAACCTTGTAGCATAGAAAACAATGATTTATGGAAGAAGTAAGAGGGTTAACCGCTCTTAGACACTGCATGTAATGCCTAAACTGGCAAATGTCTGCAAGCAAATGGGCCTGATTTCCTAAATCCAAGGCTGGAGAGAATACACTTTCTTCAGTAAAGCCGACACTGTAAAGAAAAGTTTCACCGATTAAGCACATCCATTGTGTTATTGAGACTTGAGTAGTTACTTTGTTTTAAAAATATAACATATAGGAAGTAGAACATCAAGTCAAGAATGCCCAACAGACACACCTCTGGGTGGCCAAATTTTCAATGAAACCACTGATTGAACCAATTGCCCTACTATTTCTACCGTGTTTCCCCGATGATAAGGCAGGGCCATCAAATAAGACAGCCCCCCCTTTTTAGGTAAAAATGAAAAATAACAAGCTTTAAAGTGGAATTAAACCTGTGATACTCACTTGTCTCTTTTCCATCACTGGGCACCAGCTTCTCTTTCTGAAAACAATTTTATTTGTGGTTAGAAGTGGCGCAACTTTTTGAACCTTGTAGCATAGAAAACAATGATTTATGGAAGAAGTAAGAGGGTTAACCGCTCTTAGACACTGCATGTAATGCCTAAACTGGCAAATGTCTGCAAGCAAATGGGCCTGATTTCCTAAATCCAAGGCTGGAGAGAATACACTTTCTTCAGTAAAGCCGACACTGTAAAGAAAAGTTTCACCGATTAAGCACATCCATTGTGTTATTGAGACTTGAGTAGTTACTTTGTTTAAAAATATAACATATAAGAAGTAGAACATAGTCAAGAATGCCCAACAGACACACCTCTGGGTGGCCAAATTGTATGCATCTTTCAATGAAACCACTGATTGAACCAATTGCCCTACAGAACATTTCTAAACATTTCTAATTTTTTTTCATTTATGTTATACCATGTCATATTGATATACTATATTGTTTTATTGTACAGCTATGTGACGTTCTCAGTATATCACCTGGGAAAGCCTATCGGTGAAATGCGACAGATTGAAACGTTTTCTTCATGAAAAGGACTTAGATTTCAATGTATTGACATATGGGAATGGGTCATCT
This sequence comes from Pyxicephalus adspersus, assembly GCF_032062135.1. Taxonomy (NCBI): domain Eukaryota; kingdom Metazoa; phylum Chordata; class Amphibia; order Anura; family Pyxicephalidae; genus Pyxicephalus; species Pyxicephalus adspersus. The sequence continues at coordinate 127,416,014 of NC_092860.1, read as the reverse complement.
ATGTTGAATGTAATGTGCTGAGATGTGCTATTTTTTTATTACTGTTCTTGTGTTCACTCAGTATTTGAAATATAGGCTTCAATTCCCGACAACCCCCAACTTTCTCCGTCTTCTTTAATATATGATTCTTTAAACTTTGGGGTCAACATTTATAACCCTAAAACTAGAATAACGGTTGGATATTATTCTACTCTTAAAAGTTTTTTAAAACATCTTTCTTGTATCGCTGTGTTTCTTGAGAAGATCATGTGGACCATGTAGGTCTCCTACTATTATATTCTCACTTACACATTGTCATAATACTGTAGTTGGAGTAGGACCAGTAAAACCAGATGAAGTTTTTATTTTGCATGGAACACAGAACCTAGCAGAATGGTGTTGATCTAGGCTCCAAAGTGACAGAAACCTGGCCCCTATAATATTTAATGTAATTTGGAGAACAGTAAATATATTATCCAGTGCTATAATAACATCCTTTACTAACACCAATATAGCATGCAGGTCATGTAGGTAAAGTGCCAGTTCTGATGCTATAATCAGAAGTTATATCCTCTTTTTAAACCACACAAATCTTCTTGTATGCTCTTGCTTGGAATTTATTCTGCTGGGATAAAGATTATAGTTAAAACAAGGCAAAGACAACTTTTAATGATAGAGAAACGCGTGGGTTGCCACTGCTGATTACTTTTTTTGAAACAGCAAAGTTGTTTGGCTGTCATTTTGGTTGTCTTTCTTTAGTACCTTAACTTAATGACCTAGCCAAAGTGTGCAGATGAGGACATCTAACTTTCTGATCTTCATGTCAGCATTGGCAGACCTCATATTACTTTTGGGAAAAGTCCACTTTAAGAAATATAAAGCATTCATTCCCGATGCTCACTGAGCTATTTGTGATTATCAGAACAATGGACTTCTCAGGAAAGTTGCCTAAGATGGAAGATAAAAAAGAAAAAAAAAAAACAAAAAGCTTAATAAAATGATTTAAATAATAATTTGAATAAAATCTAAAAGAAATCCATAGAAATAATATTTTGAAATCAATTAATATTTATTCACAAAGGTTAAGTGTACACTTAATTTTAAATGCTTATAAATGCTCATACAGTGAGTTTTAAAGATGTTTTAAACCAATATACGAATGTGGCAGAGAAAAGTTAGAAAAAGAAAGAATGTCCTAATATTGCTAAAAACGCCCAACAATGCCAAAAAAATCCACAAATGCCCCATTCATGTCAACATTTTTATGCGTATTTGGACATTTGGAAGGCGTTTTTGGGCATTTATGTGCATTTTAACACTTTCCTTTGCAGCACATCTAGAAAACTCTCTGGTGTGGACTGGCTGCTTGGAATGCATAGGAATTCCAAACATGAGTGTTTAAACTCAGGGGAAACAGTCCATGTAGACTTAATCTAGCTGTACAAAATTAACAAAAAATAATAATAAAAATTCCAATGGCAAGTACAATTTTTCAAAGTTGTGCAATTTTTTATTACTTTACAAGAGAAGAAAAAATGTATGCAGTTTGTGATTAAAAGAGCAGGCCATGTAATAAAAAGACAAATTAAATGTCTTATATATGCATATTGCAATTTTCATATATATAATTATTAAAGAGATGGGGGCACTATCTTGCCTTGGGGTACCATTCTGCCTCAATCCACCTTGGCCTGGAAAGGTTCAAAATGTGGTAAGCAAAATATAATTCATTTGCGGTGAATCATATGGGTCTTAAACAGTTTGCTTTAAAATGCGCAAAAACAAGTTATCATGTGTATATTCTCCAACATAAAAATAGGCATATCTGACAGATTTAGTTCCAGGTATCTTTAATATTTTATCTACATTTAAAATTTATTTTATCTTGTTTATTAATATAGAAATCAAATGTTGAGAAAGTAATCTTAGCACTCTCATTTCTGTATGTAATTATAAAAAAAAAAAAGGGCGTCTTCCTGTAAAAAAAAAAAAAAAGAAAATGTGAAATATGCAGCTCAGCTAATTGTTATGACACCTTGGTGTTATTTGATATAAGGGTTAATGGTGGATATAAATAATGAACAGGTACACACAAAGTTCCTGAAGGAGTAGCCTGTCTCCTCCTTGCATCAATACACAACTCCACCTGTTGCCTCTGGGGAAAAGGAGTGGAAGATGTGAATCCAAACACATACACACCCAATACTTTTGCAACATTATATGACAATTTTAATACACACAGAGGTTATACTCAGGTCAGATAATCAAAATACCTTAAAGAACCTTTAGGCTTATGCAAGGACTTTTAAGCAAGTCTATACAGTTCTATCTATTTCAACTAATTTTTTTATACATTTTGTGTAACTTATTAACTTGTATTTTTGATTTTTTTACAGAAGTACCCAACATGGAGAAATCATAAGGCCTAATTAAAAAAATGTATATTTTAAACCATGTGATCAGCATGTCATGTAATAATTACATTACTTTATAAGCCTAATATCCAACTGGGGTGACTATCCCATAAACTTTCTGTGATCTGCTAATTAAAAGGGTTAACATAAGTGTTAGGGTCATATGGTTCACATTATGACTAGTATAAGGGTGCTTTAAACATCATGTGTTTATAAAAAGTCAATTTTCAGCACACGAGCCTCTCCAGTATAATTGAAAGAGGCTAACCTAACCCCTAGGAGTCATTTAAGGCTTTTTGCACCCTTACTATTTATTATTTCATATTGGTTCCTATTGTATTTTACATATAGGATGTCTTTTTGTGATGTGATTTTTTGCTACCATGTTCAACAATGTGATTACCCACAGTTATCCTATTTTCCAAGAATTGGTTAATACAAATGAATGCATGCTTTTTGTAAAGCTCTACTTTTTGAATTTCAGTATCTCAAGTCTCAGTATTTCAGTATCTCACTCTCCCTCTTCTCCAAATAATTTATACATTGCACATTGCTAAAATTTTAACATAGTTTGCCTTTGCTCTGTCAATACATATACATTTATAAGTGTATTTGATACTTTTGTTTACTCTTCCATACCATACCATAAATTAGGAATAAACCTCATAAACATGTATTTAAGGTATACTATACATGAGGTCATTGGTCTATCGGGTGGGAACCTATTTTTTATGTATGCACACCAAGTATATGGGCTCTCATCCAAGTACTATAAAAAGACCATGCTAATGTCAGTATTACCTTGAATTCTCTATAGCATTAGTTATAAGAAATTAGAAGAAATGGGCATTGTTAGCTCTTCTCTCCAAACACCAGGCTACCAGATTCTTCATTACTCCAGATGCCACTGGAAAGCAGGGGGGTTGTCTGTGATGTTGGTGCAGCCAAAAAAGCCTA
>NC_092860.1:127325769-127412485 GCF_032062135.1 Pyxicephalus adspersus | reverse complement strand
TTCTGGGAGATTCCAACACATTGCTTGATTTAACTCTTCAAGACTGGAGAGGATACATTTTTATCAGTGAAAAATGGAATGGATTTGGTCCAGGATTGAAAGCATTTGCTAACAAATAACAAATCCATTCAAGGTTTGATGGATCACCCAACTTCACTGATAAAGTGTATCCTCTCCAGCCTTGGAGAACTTTAATAAATCAGGTATATTGATAGGTAATGGCAATTCTTCGTAGAAATATCTGATGTAATCAATTACCATGTGACTCTCAGAGCTGTAACACCAGGAGTGCACACTTCAGTAATCTGCCATGAATCCTTACCTTAATGTCTATCCTACTCATAACTGGGCTGAATACATTACTGTGTGTGGATCATTGCTATAAAACCTTCTTAACAGACATGACACTGCTCAAAGCTATGCCACCAGTAACAGTAGACCGAAGAAGAATAGAACAAACTTACTATCCTTCATTGGCGTAGCTAGGTAGAACATAACACTCAATGTTAAGCAACACATAACATATAATAATAACATTCAATAAAATATAATTGAGAGTACCAGGTAATTTAATTTTTTTTCTCCTAATTTGTTATGATTCCTCATTTACAGCTGTTGTCAAAAATTAATTGGTAATAAAAGTATGTGTCACGCTGTATTACCTGTAAATAGAAATAGCCTAATTTCAGCACAGAATAATGAGGTTTGTCACCTACAGCAAAGAAACATAATATGGAGGATTATTGTTCTTCATAATTAAAGATATAACAGCACAGTGGAAGATATTCACGTTACCAGTTCTATAAAAATGATAGAAGGTTGAGTCATAACATACCGGCATACCAGCCTGACAAGCTGTCGTTAGCCTGGATAAATAACATTGGATTTTCAGCTACAACTTTAACTTACACATTTAACTTCAGCTGTGTAAAATCTTAAAAAGTCAATTTCACCAAGAATCATCTCAACAACAACCTTTGCATATCATCATATTAGATCATAAAATCATAGGATCCTATGTGTATTTCACATATCTTAGATATGTAATTTACCTGTACAAGCCTAACTTGCTGTCTTGGATGTGATGTCAGAACTCAGACTCAGAGCTGTCATACGAGTGAAACTCTATAGGATGGAGAGCCAGACCAGCACTGATAGTAATTAGACACCCAAGAGCAATAACGTACATGGAGGAAAACAACTTTCCTAGACGATTTACACTTTTTGGAGTGGTATTTTCCCAGAAGGTTAAGGGAAAATTGCAACTTAATTTATTGAAAGGAAAATACTGTAGTTTTAAATAGCTAACATTTCTGCACTTTTACCTGCAACTTTTTTAAGTTGGTGATAGGGTTGCTTTTAAATTTTAAATATCTTACAGTAATCATAAGTCTGATTGATGCTTAAAAACACTTTCCTAATTCAAAACAGTACAATCTTACTAATATGATCAATATATGAGAAAAGAATTCACAGGGCACTACAGGTTAGCCAAAAAGAGATAGTGCAGGAGGTACTACCTGCTTTGAGGCTAAGTTTGTCTGTCTGAAATTTCATTTTGAACTGACCAAAAAGAGATGAGTTGCTGCAATTGTCATTTACAAAGGTATGTATGTACATGTTAGCTTGATCTATTGAGTTCCATTCTTTTTTTTCTCCTAAATATAAATAACAGATGCATATCATACAATACCACTATACGTATTTTACCCAAATGATTTATTACTTTGCTGATGTGCCAAGGTGTGCCAGTGGCAGAAAATGACAGAATATCATTCTGTGACATCTTTGGCGGAAATATTAGTCTCAAGTAAGAACCCAGGTAAAGGCACACATTTACATTTATTGTATGTCATGTGTAAAGAGATAGCACCGCTCCTTAATGGATAGCGTATATTATTGTATTGTGACATGTTCTGTAATTCTTTTACCAAGATTTGTGAGAGGTCATCATGACAACATGGAGTATAACTGAACAGACCGCCTAGCTTTACATAGGGAGTATGGTTAGTGTGTGTCAATGATAACCAACACAAGGAGGTACATGAAAATTGTCAAGCAATGAATCATGTTCAAAGATAGCTTAGAGAGTGTCAAATGGTCAAAGTTGGATTTTCTGTGCCTTGCGTGGTCCATCAAAATAGTGCAATCTGAAGAAAAATGTATCCATCAAATGTTTATATTTTACAGGAATATTCAAAAGTTCTGAACAGATAAATGTATTGCTGACCTCTGAATCACCTAAATATACTATTCTATTACCAAGCAATAATCATGTCATGGTATAATCAAGGAACAATGACAATGCTTTCCCACCTATTACTGGCTTCAATCCAAATATAGCCAATTATCTCCCTGACCCAGCAGAATCTAGCAGATTGGTGGAGCCTAATGATGCTCCTATTTTTATAATCACATATATTTGATGCTCACTTTGGATTAGGTAAACAACATTAATAATCTTGGGTGGAGGTATCCAAATGGATAAGCTCAATTTCTTACATAAGCCACATACACGGGCACCTGACAATCAAAATAGCTAATTCCTAATATTAGAAATCTCCCTGCTCCCCAAAGGTGCTGAGGACTGTAATAAAAATGGCTGAATATATTGTTAGGAGTAGTGTAAAAACAGCAATTCCAGGTTTCACATGGAGCCACTTTGTGCACTACTTGGGCTATTTAAATAGCAACTGCAACTATAAAAAGGCTGAAAATTCTTGATTTTATCATCTAATCTTTCTTTTTCAGGAAGATTTCTATCATATGGCCAGTGGTTACTATATTATAGCCATACTACATAAGACACATGCAAAGTAATGCTCATCTAAACCAGCTAGTTACCATTGAATTGTTCAGCAGTGTTCTGTGCCTACCACCTGCAGACTTTTTTGGGGTGAGATTGGCTGGTTTCTTCTTTCACTGGGCATTGAAAGGTAAATCAGCAGATTGCTGAGGTCAACTTTTTTACATTCTGCCCTCTGCTTCAACCATCATACTCCAATTTAGCACATGAGCACTATAGCAGTGGTTCCAAACTAAATTCATAACCCACATTTACGAATTCCGGACTGTGCATTATGGGGAGCCACTCAAAGAGGAAGAAACTTCCCTCAGAGGGATGTCATGATACCAAAGACACAAACCCCCACCACCCTGAGCATGCGACCGGTACAGGGGACATGGTCCATGGCTCTGGCTGGTGTGTCCCCCCAAGCAGCTGGTCTCTGTGCTCTCCCCGCCCAGCTATCAGACGGCCGTGGCCCACTCATGGGCTGCATACTGGGGGTTAGAGACCCCTGCCCTATAGCACCGATGCGTACCTTTTGCTTCCACCAATCTGAGCTTTCTAAATGGTCAAATTTATTTAACATTTAATAAAGTATTACTGAATACAGAGTTACGCTAATTTGTGTCTTTTATATTTTCCTGGAGTTCAGCTTCGTCTTGTTCACTTTGGCAGTCTGATATATGTGCTTTAAAAAGCATTCACCAACCAGAACAAACAGATTTCAGAAGGTAGAGTTTATGTAACTGCAATGTTTCCCAGAACTCAGTAGGAAAACAAGCAAAAGTGAAAAACAAAAAAGAATGTGTTTAGTAAAAGATGGAAGATGTCATGTATAGCATTGTATAATGTAAGTACAGGAATGATATTTAAGAGTGTTGGATTCCCTGGAGATGTGCTCGAAGCTAATACTTTACATACGATTCACAGCTGGCCCAGACATACTGGGGGTATAATAAATCTAAAAAATAACATTGATTGAATGGAATACAATTTAATGCACAATGGGAAAATAGACAGATTAGGCAGGCAGAATTATCTCTATTTTCCATCAGCTTCTAACATTTTACTGAGCAGTATCAGGCTGCTATAATCTCACTCGGTAGTAATGCAGGTCTGTTTAATACATATTTCATTTTCATTCTTACCTGTCCTAAATCATTGTTACAAATACAAAGCAGATGGTTAAACATTGTTATGATATGCATTTCAAATGAATTTCAGGCCGAATTTAAGGAGAAAAAAACCTCAGTTTGTATGACTGATTATCTGTTAACTCACAAGTACATTTTCCTTCACTGAAAGTGGAAAATAATATTAAGAAAAGAAATGTTTTTGTTAAAAAATCTCGATGGTTCACATCTGGAATTGTGATAATCTACTGTTGAACTTCTGTTCTTTTAAATGGAAGAAACATATGAAGAAAGCTGGCTGTATAAAATCCTAAAGTAAAAGCTATGCTTGTACAGTTTAATTAAATTCTTGTATTTCTTCTTGTATTTACCTAAATCTAAGATCAGAACGTCCCAATAAAATGACAGTTTGGAACAGATGACAACCATCTAACCTTGTTGGTCATTCCCATGGGGTACAGTGATAATGGCTGCCTGCACCAATAAAGTGCCCCCCCCCCCAAAAAAAAAAAAAAAACTTCTGTATACAATAACTTTAATAAGAAAGTTTTATGAAGCAGTTTATGGATTTAATGGCTGATCCTGATTCCTATGGTGGTTGACTTGATGCTTGTATATCTCTATCATGTATATCATAATTGCATGTAAAAATGTCAATATGATCATTTATTTACTAGTTAAATTTTTGCTGGGTCAATGTAATTAAACTCAAGGCAGTTTAAGGAAAATGTAACAGCCAGGAACAGCAAGGCAACCTATGTTTCTGGAATATCATGGAGAGATATACAAGTCAAAGAATAATTAGATCATTTAAAGGTATTTATGTCTATTAATTATCTTTTTATATTGGACAAGTTTTTTTTTTGGGGGGGGGGGGACCCATCAAGAGGTTAGTTTTAAGGCTCTGTTAATCAGGAACTCACCTTAGTTTACTTAGTGGCTTGGATAAGTAGGGGTGGTTTAATCTATGCTATGGGCTTTCTGTGCCACAATTATTGCTGAATTAGAACACATCACAAACTGCACTGATCCAAGGTGTCCCTGCCTTATGAATGGTTTACTGCTACCAATGTGGTATATATTGATATGTAGTGCATAGTACAGTTTTAATCATTTATCTGCCATTCTGCTCCACTTTCCATCATGTAGGGCTGGATATATCTTCATATTTGTTTATTTCATAACACTGTTTTTTTCAATATACTTGTGTAACAATATAATATACATGGTATCATTGAGTAATTCTTCCAGCCCTCATATATTTCTACTTTTATTTTTGAGTAAACTAGATAAAGAATAGCGTCTTTATCAATTTAAAAACTTAGCTTGGTTTGTGCATAATATTCTGTAGAATATATTCCCAATTATTATCAGAGTTCACTTACTTTTTTACAACAATAACCTTAGTAGTCAGAAACTAATCACAACTAAGACCTTGAGAACTTTGCACGCAAAAGTGGCATGGAGATACGGGTAAGGCTTTCTGTACAGGGGACTGGGAATATATTTGACTAGATATTAAATCATACAGAACACTCATATAATTGTAGCCAGATGCTACATTGTTCCCTATAGACTTTCAGATATGCGTACTGAACTAGTTCATTTTGTTCATAAAGGAAACATAACATTCATCCTATTCACTGATTTTATTTTTTTCTGAAAAATCCATTAAACAAGACATTATTTTCAATGAGTTAGCCATTTTGTATTTGTATGTCAAATTTTAGATTTTTTTAATTTATGATTTATATTGAGTACTGAGTCAACTGTGTGTAAGAATTAAGTCCCACAAATTTCATCTTATGGACTTCTAGCCTGCGTCACTTGTCTTCAAATGTTAAATGTCCATGGTAATGGTAATATAAATATATAAACATCATATGCCAGCATATACACTTGTATCATATGTTCTCCTCAATCCTTAACTGCTGAACTGTTAGGGCTTCTCAAGACAAAACCACATAAAAAGCTGTAAGCTGTCTGCATGGCCTTGCCTCTTCCCTTCACTCTTTCATGCTTTTTAGCTTTCTTGTCATGTAAGTTATCCCTTTGTTCCATAACATCAGTAAAAGACTGAGTTTTAATGCAAAAATATAGGACACAACATTTCTTTTCCATTTCTGTTTTGATGCCAAAGAAACATTTGTGTAAGCATCCTGGATAAGGACCCAAGTTTTGTATAGACAGAAGCCCCTTTCAGAACCAAGCCCTGACCCTGTTGTATAACAATGCAATGTAGAAGGTTTTAAAGCCCTTCTTCAGATAGCTGTGTCCCATCTATCTAGATCAATCTTTCTCAACCAGGGTTCTTTGGATCTCTAGGATTCCTCTAGAGCTGGGGTGTCCAAACTTTTTGAAAAGAGGGCCAGATTTAGTGAGGTGAAAATGTGTGGGGGCCGACCATTCAGCATGTACTCATCGTTAGTGTGGGTGTAGTCTGTGCGGGTCCCGCACAGAACACACCCACCAGGGTGACGTGAGGTATTCCCTGTGCACGGAGTTCGGTGTCAGTGCAGGCTCCGTGCAGAGCACGTTTTTGGAATCGGAGCGGTCCCGCACAGCACACACCCACTATAATGACGTAGGGGATTCCCTGTGCACACATGGGGACTCCCGTTCTGACAATTATGCCCACCGAGTAGTGGGCCGATAATTGCAAAGCAGTTGAACAACTCTAATGAAATATAGCTTTATTGTACGCGTGTATTTTATAATGTGGCCAACAGTGCTGGCAGGCCACATAATATTGATTTTATGGGCCGATGGAAATCTGAACACGGGCCGCAATTCGCCCCCGGGCCCGACTTTGGACATACCTGCTCTAGAGGTTTCTAGGGGTTCTTTGAACAATTGGAAATTGGAGAATTTTAGAAAAGTTCATTGGTGTAAGTGCCAACCTATCAGCAAACTGTAGGGGATATTCCTCCAAAAGACCACCAACATAAGAATAATTCTTCCCACTGACCACCATACTAATGTTCTCTGTACTGTAGATAAAGTAATAGTTGGCAGAAGCTGGGGTGTAGTCATAAAAAAGAATAGGGGGCACAGTAAACATGCCTGCCCCACTACACTTCTGCCTATGTGTCACCCAAAGGGGAAAAAACTTCCCCCAGAGTGACGTCATGATACCCAGGTCAGAGCCTGTGATGGAAGAGTGGGTTGTGTTCAGAGAAACAACCCGCCCACTGTCCTGAGCCTGTAGTTCCGGGAGATGTGGTCTGTAGCTCTGGCTGGTGAGCCTCACCCCCAGCGGGTTCCTTCTCCTGACCCCGTGGGGAGGGGCTGACTGAGCCAGAGCCACGGACCAACAAAGCATTTGAAATAGGAGTGGGCATGACTGCCCATTCCTAAAAAAGTGAGGGCACAGAGTTCTCACCTGTGCCCGTGGTAGGTGGTGAAGAGAGCGGTCACTCATCAAGCAGCTAGCCAGGTTGGGGTGACCATTGTCCTCAACAAGAAAGTATGCTGCTACAACAGATATTTTTCATACTCCAAGTAATAGTTAAATCCTCTATCATTTTTTTCCATCTGTGTCCAATTATGCAACTCTCCTTTCACTGGCAGTCCTGTACACACAACAGGAAGCAAGAAGAAATCCCTCTTAAGTAAAGGAAATCCTTTCTAAGACAGTTGTCACCAGATCAAGTGTCCACATTGAGAAATAAATTGCTTTAGCAGTGACATCGACAGCAATAAAGACCTGACAGGGATTCCAACCTCCCACCACTCACTCAATCTAAACAGAAGAAAAAAATGTTTGGCCTCTAGTTCTAGGCTTTTTTTAAACACGTACAAAGATGTTTGTAAGTTAAATTCTTAGTCTACACTTCCATTTACCACTGGCTGAGAAACATTGGCACACAAAACACATTTCTTTCTTGTACACAACTTTCCAGTAAAAGTTGAGTGAACAATTTTAATATTTTAGGAAATATGACATTCCACGTTTGTATTTTTTTTTCTTCCATCCTTTCAAATCTGCATGACTTGCTAGAACAAAATGTATCCTTTAAATCATAAGTATTAACACTAAGTAGCAAAATATTCTTAATGACGAGGCAAAACAAATAAGCCATGAACGCAGTGACTTCATTATTGTAGCAAGTTGTGTAATTCTTTTGGCTTCTACATAAATGATGTTCAATGGTTGGAATTTGCAGGGAGTCCAAAAAGCCGAATAACACAGACAATCTTGCTGGATTCCAAATGGAAAAAGTGAGTTCACAGCATATTACGTATCACAGATGGTTTAGAAATGGGATAAAAACTTGCTAAAAGTATTGGCAAATGAACCCCGCTGTTTTTGTAATTATTAACACACTACTGCTATCCTTTTGTTAGCTATTTATTACTGCTCATCTTGGCATGTCAAAAACTTTTTGTAAACCTTCTAAATCTATATTGCCACATCATTGCTAACTCAGTGTAGTAAAGGTAGTAAAGGCATTGGTGGAGTTAGGGAAAGTATAACTGTGATTGTAGGTATAAGGCAGCCTGTATTCCAGGGTTGGTAATATTAACCAAGAAACCATTAAATTGAAGGTTTATACCGTCAGCCCCATACAGACAGACAACAGATTTTTGTTTCTTGATTGTTTTCAGTGACAGATGAATGAATGAGCAATGTACACACAGTGCAGTTCTGTTCTATGGAGAGGAGGAAGATGAGAATGTGGCACCTCTGTGTATTCTCCTTAATTAGACAGTACAACGATCATTCTCAATCAGTTGTTCATCATTCCAGTAATGCAGATGAATGAACAAAATCGGGGGCCTGCTGTACACACACTAGATTTTTGCCCAAGACAAGCATAACTGATCAACCATTCTCCTTGCGGACAATCATTTATTTTTCCTAGTCACCACCGGATACTTTTGGTTAAAACCTGCTAATGTATTGTATGTTGAAGGGAGTTTATTAAGAGGAGCCACAAAAACTTTGGGAACAAAGTTTTGTATGTACCAAATATTACCAAATATATTTTGTCTTCTATTACACGTAGACAGAAACTACATCCAGTACATGTAATCTACACTCTAGGTACACTGTGTAATATATTGATTTTTTTGAACACCCAAGTTATCGTTATGGCAGGTTCACACCTGCCTTGGGATTGAATGATTCAGCATGGCTCTCATGGGCTGCCACTTTGAATTAGCAGTGCAGTGCTAGTTCCTAAAGAACCAGCAACTTCACCTTGGACAGGTAGCAGTAGTGAGTAGTGGTGTAACCACTGCCCCCATTCCTTCTCTATTGGGGCTGCTGTGGGGAGAAGCTACATGTAGTGTTTTCCTCAAAGCAACGGTTCACTAGCATGAGGAAAAGGTAACCACACCACAACCCCATGGCCAGTGTGAACATAGCCCAACACCTAACACCCCCTGAATACTAGGCATTTTTAACCATCATTGTAATAAATAGAGAAATACTTTTTCTTTATAAAGTGGTAATGATGTGACTTCTCAAGAGGTTCTCAAGAATTTACATTTTCAGCTAGACTGAATCCATATGATTATCGGTCGAATAAATTGGTTTCTAAATTTGTATATGCACTATAAAAGCCTTCAGCAACCTCAGAGCTGCTTTTTTTGGAAAACAGGCGGTCATTCTCAGAGCAAAATATCCCAACATAAGCTAGTAGTAGTTAGTCAAATTTAACTGAACTTGTTCTACAATGTTGATGGAATTTTTACTACTCATCCAAGCAGCTTCTTTAGCTCAAATGAGTGTCAGGAACATTCCCCACCCTTCATTTTTGGTCATCAAGTGCAGGGATCTTTCACTTTCCCGCTGAAAGTGCAAAAACTGGCTATGGGCTGGGTAAAGTCAGTAAATTTTACAATATGACAGTATTAATCTAATCACCCTACACAATTCATGTTCCTGCCAGCAGGGTTTATATATTAATATGTACATTCATGTTATACTATGGTTTTAAACTAATAGCCATGACATCTGTAGCGTGGTGCTCACACAACATGAACCAAACAAGTCTTCCTCTGTGTAAATTAAAAGAAAGTTATAAAGAAATAAATAGTAGCTAAGGTAATCCATTATGTTGTAGAATTTTATTTCTGACACAAAGTGACAGCGAAGCTCCTTAGCAAATCCTGAAAGGTTCCCGCCCTGCTAATCTATGGCTTTGATGGTTCTCATACAGTAATACTGTAATAAAAAGAAATAAATGAGCACTGAAAGCGCTCTGTCTTTGGTCTTATGAAGAAGGTGAGCCTGTTCAGCCGCAGGCACTCTTTTTGACTGGATAGTCAAATCCTATAAATATTTTATGAGATGTCTTTGACAGGAACCAGGCAAAGAGTCCCAAATGACAGCTCAGACAAGACCTCTGACTGTGAAACTATTTGACGAGTATCAAAGCTGCGGTCACATCACATTAAGAAATGTGAGAACTGTAGATACAGATAAAACTTCAGCTGCGTTTTATAATGCAATGCATTTATCAAAATGTCCAAGGAGAGGTCTGTATGTGTGTACTCCTTTGCAGCAAATCAAATTCTTCTTTTCAAACCTGTACTGCAAAAATGGAAGCTGGGATCTCATTAGTATCTCGTTATTAGGATACAATGAAAGATTCTTTAGCCAGTAAAAGTTTATTTCTAAGCTATGCTATTAACAACATTTTAATTGTATCTAATTTAGCATCCTATCAATGTAAGAATATCTAGTGGCACTGCTGGCTCTTGCAGCTGAAAAAGCAAGTCTGGAAGCACTACAGTGATAGACTCCTCCTGACACATGTTCTCTTTTGCATCCTGAGATTTTTGGAGCAATTTTTTGACAGCTGTATGTTTTACACAAATGTTTTAGTTATAATTGTGGCAGCTAGGGATATTTTCTATATAGTATTTATAATATACAAAAAGAAAAACTGTGTTTCCAGCTTATATGATTGGCTCGCCTTTTTTACAAAGTTCATAAAGATCAGTGTTTCTTGACCTTTTTAATATTGGGAATATGTCTTCAGGGAACCCCTGCTATAATTATTATATCGACAGCTCACAATACATTAGTGTGGGAGTCACTAAGAAGAATGCCACTTACATTGTTGACCAATTGTTTCATCCTTACAGATAGCCAAAAAATATTGGTGTCAGTGGTAACTGACCTGTGAGTTACAAACTGCTCATTGTTCACTGAATCCCAAAAAACCTTTGCAAGAAGTCAAAGTTTATAGATCCATTGAAACAGGCACTAAAGGCGGGAAAGACAAATCTTTTTACATAAAATAGGATTTGATGAAAGTTCTGGCAAGGCTTAAGTCAGTATCTTCAGAACAGGACAAAAATGTATGAATATTGTCAAATCAATACAGTCTATAAATTAACCTAGGATATTACATTTACATTTATTTTTAAATACTACTATTTAAAGCATTTGAATTTGTTTTAATGTTGGCTTCATTGATTCTGAGCATCATTACTCATAATGGGAGAAGATGACAAGGGAGTGTGAGATATTCCAGCTGTCAATCTAACACCAGATCAATACTTACTGAAAGAAAGAGAAGAATGATGGACTCATCAATAGGCTTATATTATTTCATTATCCAATTAGCAGACTGACAAGGGGGTTACTGATCTCTATTGCTTTGCTGCAATAGACAAAAAGGAGGTCAGCGACCTGGACATCTTTATTTGTTGGCATGTTCTGGGCTGACTAAATTGGCAAATAAACCAGTATTTTAGGTGTTTTAGCTCTTTGGAAATCTATTTTGCATGCCCATTCCTTTTTTGCACTGACAGCTCTCCTTAGTATTTATTATTTAATAAATGTTCAAAACATACTTTAGACTAAGTACTCTTGCAAAACTCTGTTTAGAATACCATCTCATATGTTAGAATGTAGTAGCTTCCATAGGCACAACTGACTGCAGATTTCACCTTGGTTAGGCAGCCATCACAAAGTGCTCTTTTACCATTAAAAAATCTATTCTATGCAGCATTCTACACAATTACTTCTCCATTATCTTAAGCAAAAGCTTTATGAAGAATTTGTTTTTTTTAAAGGAGACGTCTTGTTTTGCGAGTATTTTGCATCGAGTAAGACAATAAACAGAACATGTACCTGTCCCCTCTAGCAAGTAACAGAAACAAAACTGCTGAAAGTTTTGCCTGTGACATCATTATTCTATCACCTATAACCCCTCGTAATATTGTTGTACACATTGAAGGTATTTATTGAAGAACAAGTCTCCCAATAAGGTCAAGTATGTCCCATAAAACATCCTAAATGAATTAACACTATACGAGGCAAACTTTGTTGCAGCCTGTGTTTTATCTCTCCAAGAGACTAAAGGTATACTATAATGGTACATTAATATGGAATCAATATGATAAAGCTGCACAGATTGGAACTGTGTTGTGTAATATGAAGAGATGTCAAGTATTTCTGAGACTGACGAGTGTCCACTGGAGAGACTTAATTCACTGCAGAGACCCATATGTTGTAAGTCCAGCAGTAAAATGAAATTCAGCTTGACAAGCAACTTCAACAGGGCTGTACAAATGGCAAAAGGGTATTGGTTACCCCTCCAGGTATGACCTTTCATGTTATATATGTTATGTAACAGTGAAACTAAAATCACGCTACATAAATCTGTCAAGTGACATCATTACCTGGACTTGGCCCTGAAAGTGTCATCTCAGTCTGTTGTGTTATTGGCATGATGTCCACAAGGCAGTAATCTAATATGTGCTGCTTTCTGAATGATTTTTTATGGAAAAAGGAAAGGATCATTTCATAGGTTTAGCAAGTCAAGACACCACTCAAAGGAAAGAATGAGGTATAATTGTTTTGGGTCAGTTTTTCACATTTAAAGTTTTTCACATTTAAAGCAGAAGTTTCATGAAAAAAAGGACACTTACCTTTACTTCTGCAGAGCCATCGATCCATCCACAACTGGCTTCCATTCGGGTCCACGTCGTCCTGGATCCTTTCTTTGTCCTGGCGCGGAGGAACCACTGGGCACCCCCATCGTCTTCCTTTTTGTCCTGGCTTCTCCCTACATCACCCCACCTTACACTGGTCAGGCTCCTGTAAATGTTTTCCTCTTGTAAATGTAAAAAAGTAACAATCTCACTGTACATGCACAGAAGGAGCAGCCTAAAGTCCCTGGGATACGTGATGTATGTATTTTAGGAGACTCTGGGTTTCCCATTCATTTATCCATTTATCGTCGTAGCTTTCTGTCTGGGTACCAAAACTTCAAAAAAGTTGCTAGCATTTACTATTGGCAAGGTAAGATGGAGTATGATGGGATCCAAATGGTTATTGTACAGGAATCCAAGAAGGCACCTCATTGGAACTAGGTCATGTAGGTGTGTCATAGTTATGCAGAATTTCCACAATTTATGGTCAATGGAGTCAAGCTTTTAAATGATATAAACACAATTACACTGGAAAAGTTTCTGTGGTAAAGAAAGGTAACTTCTGTAGAGCTGTAGAATATTTTTTGTTGGTTTATGATAGAATACGTAATATTAAGTTCAGATATTTTCCTGCTCGGGCTTTTTGAATTAACCGTTGGAAATTTTCCATATTTAGCTTAATGCATGTAATAAGATCGGGTGAATGATTAGACCTGGAAGTGAAAGATGCATGACTTAAGAATGAGGTCATGGATCTGAGTCATATTTACAAAGACTTGCCTATATCAGGGTCCACTATGTAGATTTATGCCTTCAGAAGCACTCATACAGTTCCATAGACTAGACTCCCAGTGTTAGACAAGTCAGTGTTACAGCCCTGTAGTCATTTTATGTTTCTGAAACTTCATACATTACAAGGCATGCCTGGTCATATTACCCACCTTAGCTATACATGTCCTTTATTGTAATTCTACTGTACATAACTATACAAGTCCCAGAATGCCCAGTCACGTTTCTACAGGTATGACTGATAACAGAATTTTGTTTTGTCTTTGACAGGTGTGGCACAAAGCATATGCCTTAAATTGTGGCTGCATTGTCTAGTCATGCTCTAATTTTCAGACTTCATGGTAAATAAAGTTGGATGCGCATAGAGTTATCATTATAGTTGGGCTTTGGCGTCTTCAGATAAATTTCAGGAATGCTGAGCGCTTGGCTGTGTATCCTATGAGTAAGTTGAAGAAAGTTCATTTCAACATGACACGTTTTACAGGTGTGGCTTGGGTGGATCATTCTGGTAAATTTAGGTCTGGAGTACAGAGCTGAGTGATTTGGATAGTAATTATTGTTTTGCTTATAATGACAAGTAATAAGCTTCTGAGAGATGTGCCTGAATTTTACTAGGAAGATGAAAGCAGCCTGTTGTCCTCAGGAATGTGTTGACCAGTCCAGAAGTGTCATTAACTGCATACTTCTCTACATGTCTTCAAGATTTTCAGAAGATAAACAACTTGCTTTTTACATTGTTTCTAAAAGAAGCATTATCTATTTGCCCCAGAAATCTGATTCCAGAACTGCTACTGGCGTAGTCCTGAAATTTCATTAAATGTTAATTAAATCGAAAATTGATGTTTCATTTAGGGATGACAGCTGGTAGAATCATTCACCAAATAGTTACATATTTTTAGCAAAGTGAGAAACGTGTGCCATTCAGTAGTTTCTGTATTTGTTTCCACCTGAATTTGAGATTTATCATTTGTGCTTTTGCATTTGACAATATACACAACAAGCAATTCTTTACAAATATATCATTACAAATCCCATTGTCATACCTGGGGCAGGTGTATAGAACTGGAAAATGAAGGCTACATATTGGATTGGATGCATTGGGGTTCCCTTAAAAAGACTTTCTGAACCAGGGTTTTTTATTCATATCCTTCTAATATACTGTAAGCTGTAGATATAATACTTTATGAAGGGGGTTCCCTATGGCCTGAAGATTATTTCCAGGGTTCCTTCTGACTGGGTTAGGAACCGGGTCAGAAAGCCAAAAGAATTCCCTAAACCTAGAGGGTGAATTTATCCAAAATAGCTGATAGGATATCAAATCCTTCTCAATTATAAGGAAGAAAAATTAACAATAAAATGTATCTACCAGACCTTGCTATATGGGGACAAGTCTTTTCTTGTGGAGGTTACATTTCTCAGATATTTTTAACACCCCAACAGGATGTACAATGTTACAATGTTACCATTATGATAGTATTTTTAGGAGGTGTGAAAAGTGGAAGTTTGTTATTCTCAATCAATATGCCCTAAAAATGCCCTAACACACCTATATGCCAGACAGTGCAACACAACTTTCACATTCTCCTTTTCCCAAATGGAAAACAACTAACAAATGGTATTGGTATTAATAATTTAATAGAAACATATATAATATAATGAGTTATAAAGTTATTAATACATGGGAAAAGGCTCCTATGGAGTGCATTTCACAACTGTCCATGAATCAGGAATGAGTTTCATTCCCAAGGATGACCATTTTAGGAGGAATGAACTTGGCATAAATAATGGTTTCCCCAGTCTTCATTTTATGTGTATGCATTTAATATTAGAAAATTGATAGTCGTGCTATAACTTCTACCATAGGCTACAATTTTCCAAAATCCTATCTCTTTACTGGCAATCACTTTGTTAGAGAACATTGATTTGGTTGTGTTGTAAATTAGGTGACTGGTTTAATCTCTTAGCAGCACTAGATAGGAATCACCAACATAGGTTACTCCCCTAAAATATCATTACCGTTTAACATTCTTTTCATCTTAATGTAACAAAAACAGGCAGCCAGTAGACTTTTATTAAAAACTTTAGGTGTTCTATAAATGATCATTTCCCCCCAGTCATTCTGAAGGGATCAACACTTTACAGCTGCTAAAATAGACAACTACTAGAGTGTCCCAAATCAGTATATTTAACAAAAAATATATACCACACAAAAAAACAATGAAAATCCCATCTACTATCAGATAGACAGTACAATAAAAATGTTGAATAAGTCTAAATCACAAGACCATTTCCTTCAATTCAATGCACTCTAAAATTAGCACTGAGCATTTCTTTGAAGTGTTGTTTTAATTTTAGTTGTCATGCAAATTCCTCTGAGTAACTGCAATCCCATAAATAGTCCGAGGACACACAAAGCAGACATTGGGTGTGCGTCTGTCAAAAATGTTTATATAAAAATTAGAAAGCTGCACATTAACATTTTCAGATTTATACATCATGCGTCTTTATCCAGTGAAAGGAAATCAAGCTCCCAATAACCCAAAGATCAAGATAACGGTATATTTATAGTACATATATTATCGGACATCATTAGTTTCCTGCACAAAGACATATAGTAGGAGAGACGAGTGAGAACTGCCCTGCCAGTACACACAGCTCACGCTTCTTTACCTAAAACATAAGTTGTGTTATGTATATTGGGAGTGGATTTTACTGCCCACATTGTACCATTGCCCATTGTGTATAGGCTCTCAGCTGCTACTTGCAAATCTAAATAATAGAACCAACCAGAGGTATGTTGGAGCAACACTTCTAACCACCATCCATATGACTAGTGAGTTTGGCACTCCAACACACTCAACTACCAGTGTTATTAATACTATTGTGATCCATACTCTGGCACACACAAATTATTTACCACCATCCATGTCGCTAGAAAATTCTGAAGTCCGTCATCCATATCATCAGTGGGGTGTGTAATAAAGCAGTGGTCCCCAACCTTTAGCACATCACGGTCCACTGACTCTGCAAGCCGTGTGTCACTCAAAGGGGAAGGAATGTCATTCCTGA
This sequence comes from Pyxicephalus adspersus, assembly GCF_032062135.1. Taxonomy (NCBI): domain Eukaryota; kingdom Metazoa; phylum Chordata; class Amphibia; order Anura; family Pyxicephalidae; genus Pyxicephalus; species Pyxicephalus adspersus. The sequence continues at coordinate 127,395,811 of NC_092860.1, read as the reverse complement.
TGCCAGAACCCCTCCGGGAGACATGGTCTGAGGCTCTGGCCGGTGCGGCCCCCCCAAGCGGGGTCATCATTACTTACCATCATCTATGCCACCAGCGATTTTTATACACTTTAGCACATTCAGTCCCCATTATCCATGGCATACAAAGCTCATACTGTACACATATATCTTTGACTTATTTTCTCCTGCTACTATTATCCTCCAAATAGTATATAACAGGGGTCCCAACTGACTGACAGCTGGGCCGCGGCTCTGGCCGATGCACCCCCCAGTGGGGTCAGGAGAAGGTCTCCATCGCATGCTCAGGGTGCTGGGTGGGTTGTGTTCTGGCATCATGACGTCGCTCTGGGGAAAGTTTCTTCCCCTTTGAGTGACACACGGCTCCCTGTGCATGCCTGGACCAGGGTCCATAGATTTAGTGATCCGTGAGCTCCAAAAGGTTGGGGACCATTGGTATATAAATATAACTTATTAAAATACAGAATTGCTCAAGGTTTATTTAACAATATTTATATTTCTCATAGAAGGAAAATGCCCATTAAAGTAATGATTAGTAACTGACTACGTTCCCTCAGATAACTAGAAAGATTTGTAGAATCAGGTTTAAGTTCGTTGCAAATACAGTCATGGGAAAAAATAAATACAATGCATGGAAATTGTTGACTTCAACATATTTGAAAAAACAAATATTTGTTTTTTTTTTAAACAGTGCCTACATAGAAAAGGGAATTACATGAACAAATGACACGAAAGACTGGCAGGGTGTATTCACTATTATTCTGAATGAACATAAATGCAATGAGCAAAGTACGTACACCCCTACATTTAATGTCACAACAAATCAATGAAATTAGAATCAATTGATACAAATGACGTGTAAATGATTGAATCCTACAGGAAGAACGTAAGTGGAACCTGTAATTTTTTGAACCTTTTTAAACCTTAGCTTCTGAGAATCTGGTCTTCTGGTTGCTACTAATTTGGTATCATCACACTAAGCTCAAAAGTGCTGTCTGACACCCTCAGCAGAGGGTTGTGGGAAGAGTTGGTATAGGGATTTAAAAAGAATGCCAAATTATTTAAATTTGAAGAAGACTCTAAAAGCACCAACAATTAATCATGGAATCTGCAGGAAATAGTTGGTGTTCCGGTGAATGCATTTACAGTTAGAAAGTGATTGCACTAATGTAACCTAATTAGAGGTGGAGGGTGAAAAATAAAGTTGTTTGGCTGCAGCAATTGTAGACATAAGCAGTGCAAACCTAAAACAGCATTTCATCAGAAGAGGCGCATGTAATATACATCATATCAGAACATTTTGAGGAAAATGTGAAGTCAACTTCTGAAAGTTGAAAATGGATCTTTTAATGTTAATCCAAAACAAACCAAAAAATGGTTTAGAAAATAAATAAAAAAGAAAAAGTGTTAAAGGCTGACTTGGTCAAAGCCCTGACTTGAATCCTATTAAAAGGTTTTGGGGGAATCTAAAATGATCTGAAATGAGCAGTTTATTCTAGAAAACCCACAAACATTTTGCAACCAAATGATAAGTGGTCAAACATTTCAATGAGTTGACTAAGCCAGACAAAGACTTGTGTATCCGTTATTGCCAAACTCCTTTGTAAAACTGTTTCCAGCTTAGGAATAAAGGGTGCAATTACTTGACATGACTGAACCTAGGTTAAAGCTAAAGCAGAACAACATTAAAAGTGTCAATTTCTACATCCTACAGTTCCTTGGGGCAGGGAAGTGACCAGGCTTGCAGCAGAGATAAATCTGTTCATCAACATGGCTCTGATATTTGACTGGATGAGAAATACAAATCTTTTTCTGCAAATCAGAAGCAGCCTATTGATTGATTGTTACTCTTGTTCCTCTGTAAGATACATTTTGTTATCTCTGATGTAGTGTTACACTAACCAACATGGTTGACTCACATATTTGTTTACAGGGCTCCTCAACCTGAACTGCAAGCCAACCCTAGAATCTGCTGATTATTTCTAAACCACAAAGTGTATAGCTGTTTAAAGAAAAGCTGAAGACAAAGCATGCCGTGCTTCATCCACCCTAAAGACAAGCAGTACGGCCTCACACATACACTGCGCGTGCAGCTGAATGCTTCTACTGGTCCATTGTCCCAAGTGTTAATGTGTATCTAACAGATTCATTTAAACTTTGCCTTGCCCAGACGTTCTTTGTCTCACACCGTACATCTGTTCACATAGACTTTTCCATAACTAGTTGCTAGGTGTGGTAACCAAACAAACGTAATGACACTAATATATTAGATTCAATAATGTTATAACATGACCCTCCAAACAACCAAGAAAATCACCTGACTGCTGAAGAATGTACAGGCTGGCACCGTTTGTAATACACAAGCATTGTACATAGAGACAATGTCCAGAGTGCAGAGAAGTGTTTTCTATCTTGTGTAGAGAAAAACAAATAAAGTTTTCACTTTCACCTAAGAAGACTGTTGAAAGGTGGCCCATGTGTCAGGGTTTTTAATCTTGGTCCTTGGTCACCTCTTATTAGCTAGGTGCTTGACAAGTCAAAAACAATTATTAATTTTACAGCTCCAAGGAAAGGCAATTATTCTCTTGCTGCCAAAATCTATTTAAAAGTTCACAGTAGGCCAAATGATCTTCATTAAAAAAATTGAACGGTGGCTCAGTGGTTAGGCCTTTGCAGCGCTAGGTGCCAGGTTTGAATCTCAGCCAGGATACCATCTTTATGGAGTTTGCATGTACTCTGGTTTCCTCCCACTCCCACATGCAATTAGGTATTTGACTTCCCAATTAGACGATAGACTGGTTTAATAACATAATACAATGAAGGGACATTGGATTGTGTGCTCCTTTGAGGGACAGCTAGTGAAATGACTACGAACTTTGTACAGCACAGCGTAGTATGTCAGCCCTATATAAAAGCTGGATAATAATAATATACAACATTGTATGTGTTTTCTAGCAGCCGTGCACATTGGATGCTGCATGCCTTTCTATATGTAGTCAATTCACAAGACAATTGCTTTGCTTTGCTGTTGCTTTATCCTTCAGTGATAACAAAGGAGCAAGAAATACATAAAATGTTTTTCTTTCACTACCACAAATCATATAACGTGATAAATAATTCAGCCTTATCTCCCCTTTTATGTGCTGGATTGTTACTCTCAGTCTGTGTGTTTAGGCTAATTCTAAAAAATGGCAGCCTTCCATATTCCTCTAATAAAGAAGGCTATAAATGTACTTAAAGTTAAGGTTTGAGTATAGGATGTATAAACAAAATTTACCTTGCTGATGTGTAAATTGTGTGCAGATCACTGCTTATTTCCACAGAATAGTTTTTTTTCCTTCATAGTATAGATATACTGTACTCCTGGCAGGTCCAGATTTGGAAACTGTGGCTCTCATTTAATGCCGGACTTGCAGCAATACGTACGTTAGAGGGTTTCTAATCCTTATTCCATTCCTGGGTTTACACTTCTTCATTATTAGGCTTTTTTTGTGTGTATTCACTTTTAACCAAATACAACCTAACTCGTTCAATAGCAAAAACAACAGAATAAAAAGGAACAAATAAGTGAAGTTTATTGTTATGGTAAATGGTACATATTATATAAGTGTTATCAGATACTAAATATTATTTTGCTATCTATTGCATTACTTTTACTTTCTGGGCTCATTCCCTTTTCTGAAATCACCAACTCTTAGTAGGTGAAAAATTTACCTGAAACAAAAAAAGTAGTACTAAAATTGCCTTGCCCCCTCTGAAAAAAGCTTCGTGGCAGGGTTCTCTCTTCCTCCTGTGTCACTGTCTGTATCCGTACATGTGTAATATGTTGGCACTATATAAATACTGTTTACTATTATTAATAAAAATGATAATAAAATGCCTATGCACTTGACTAAATAGTCTTCTCATGGGTGATCCAGCAAACCTGCAATGGATCTGGCGCAGAATTTAAAACATTTGCTAGCAAATAGCTAATGACTTTGAAGAAATCCATCCCAGCTTTGCTGGATCACCCAGCAACGAAAGTGTATCCTCTCCAGCCATGGAGAACTTTAATAAATAAAGCTCATGAAAAAGCTCTCATAGAAAAAGCTTTTGGGCATGCAAAGAAAGAGCAGCCAGAAGTCTCCTGGGATGCCACGATGACCAAGACAGAAGGGGAGAGGCTTTACCTTTAAACCCCCCCGAAAAAAAGGTGAAAATTTTAATTTAGGTCCACATTATGAAATGAACGTAGTATAAACAGCATTGTTATAAGTATATGTACATTTTTATAAATATCCACACAGTTAGTATTATGCCAATATGGCCTAAACATGCATGAAAATATTCCAGAACTTCAAGTAAACTCATTGGCCAAGTTTTATTACTGTATTTATTCAAATACGGTTTAAATTACATATGCATCACTTTAAGGAAAGAGGTTCTTTGGGGTCGAAGAAAATCCTCTAGGTTTAAGATTCAATAATTTATGCGAGGATTCAACTATGAAAGTTCTTTAGGGAGAGATTAGAGCAAAAATATTTCGGAAACTGTAATTTAATTTTGATTGTTTTTGGGACAATCAACCCCTTTGCTGTATTTTTTTTTTCATTCATTTTACTTTGTGGTTAATTTGAATTTAGCAGTCACTTTTAGCTGCTGTATCATCTATACAATGTTTTTTATTTTTTATTTGTGCCTTTTAAAGTTTGGGCTGCTCAAAGCAGTGGATTTACTTGTTACAAGCCATATGGTTTTAGAGCTGCCTTTTGTTTAAATGCAAAATGCAAAATTACTATATATATTGAGCACCGTAAAACTCTGTTTTTTGCCTCTAGTAAGTTTGGGCCTAGCCTTGTATATGCAACCTGTCCTCCAGCTTGCCAGTTTTACACTTCTGTGTCATCTGCAGTTTTCTAATTCTTGTAGTAAAACACATGCATGTACTCTTTTCATCCTAGGATGCTGTTATTGACCCCAGGCTGATTGGGAAGCATAGCATTTATATTTCATTAAAGTTTGTAAAGTTGTCTATATGCTATAGGTGAAAGTCGCCCCTTACCAAATTTCATGTCTTCACTGAATTAAATACTTGCTGTGTAACATCATTTTTCTGAACTACGGGTATCTTAAGGCAAAAACGTTATTCTTTTAGTTTTATTTGAATGTGTTTTTAAGGTTTTTAAGGTCACTTTTAAATGATATATATATATATATATATATATATATACATCATAATAAAAAAAAGAAATATTTATATTCCTTATAAATGTGAGTTTTAATACAGAAAGGCCCTTCTTGATGAAGGGGGCAGATATTACCCAGAAATAATGATCTCTGGTATGTTGATTTTTCTCAAGCTAGTATTTTTGCATTGCTTATTGGTATATAGCAGTGTGTTTTGCTTCTATGACTCATTACCTTAGACCAATATTGCTTACGTTATAACATGTTACAAGTTGATTGTATATGACACCATTACCATGTTGTACATTGTAACAATGGTATATGATTATCTTTGTGTCATATAAAAAACGTAAGTATTATAAAAACAAATGCATTTTGATTTTAATATACTATAGATTTTTCGGAATGTAAGGGAAAAGCCTATTAAAATGTAAGCACCAACATGCAAGAAATTGAATGCAACATTGCAAAAGTCTTATATTAAGTGAAATAACAACAGTACTTATTAATCATACCAACAGGGGAAGACTAGACCAAGAGAAAGTGTATGATGCAAAGTTTATCATGGTGCTGCAATAATTAGTGGGAATGGTGAAAGGTGGGCAGTTCTAAAGGAAATGTCTTATTGTGACACAACTTTTCACAGTATTTGTGGCTCTTCACATTCCCAGATATGACATGAAAGGAAATAGGTAATGGATTACTTCCCTCAGCCAGAAGCTGTGACCACTGGTCTGAAAAGGGAGAAGCTGTTTGTAAAATACCCACCCATGACAATGAAAGGAGGTCCTCTGCTGATCAATCTCTCAATGGTGGAACCACTAGCCCACCATATCTTATTAGTACGCTCTCTGGGGGCAAATATCCCCTTTGCCCTTCAGCTCAGTCTTCCCCAGCCAACTAACTTTAAAAAAATGTTCTCATTCTGACTTTTGCCTGATAAGCAGATGCATATGGTAAGTCCTATATATGGCTAGCTTCATCTGCCTAAATTGACTGTAAGGAACAACAAAGCACATGATATTGAATTTGCATGTCCTTTCTAGTTCATGCACATCACACTTTACGCTTCAGATGCGTGCATGAGGTAAGATCAGTTTTTGTGTCTTTGTGTAAAGTGACACGCCATTTATTTAGTAAAGAAACAGCTTCAGGCAAAAGGTGTGGAGACAGCAATGGAGCCTTGACAACATCTACATTAATGCTAATTCACCCACTGTGTACATATCACAGGCATGTCAGAAAAACAACTCTTTATATGTATACTTGTTCATTCTGAAAGGGAATTTCCATCAGTAAAAGACTGTCAGGAAATCTTGTAAAGCATTATATGTCACAGGTAAGGTTGCCACCAAGTTAGTATTTTGCCCACCTGAAATTCAGAAAGGTTACTTTATGGCAAGAGGTATTCTATATTATCGTGCATTAACAATATTTATATGGATATCTTTGCAGCCAATAGTTTCTCCTGAAAGTAGGAATGACAGCTGCAATAAAAAAAACTAAGAAGTATCAAAACTATATGCTCTCCATAATACAGACCAAACACAAAAACACAGCCATGGCATTTAGGATATTTTTTTATTTAGTCCATCATGTACAAAGTTAAATTAAATGTCTTAGACTAAAAGGTATTTTATATTCTCACTATCCAAAAACAAATACATACTGCCAAAAGCATTATAATGAATCTCACAGACAAAGGATGTGCAATGGTGATTACAGATACTTCAAATTTTCCTAAAAAGGCACAAAGATAAGAAACTGTTCTGTGCATGTTTACTAAATTGTCTGACCTACCTGATCTAAGACCCAACAACCTTAAAAGTAGGCACTTTGTACATGCTACCTCCCCCAAAAACAAAAACAGAAAAGAACTTACAACAGACCATCATCTTGTGGGAATACTATGGCCAGGTTCACAACTGTACATCAGTGCAGTAGAAGCAGTTTGTTTTTGTGCTTTTATATGGTAAGAATCCTATTTAAATGAATGGGCTACCGAACCCTACAGCATGGTACATCTCAGCAGCATAGATGTGAACCCAACCTAATAAAGGAATTAGAAAAATTGTAAAGCCTTAGATAAAAAAAAACAAAAAAACAAAACACAGTCAGCTCTATTAGGTGACCAGCTGACACTGGATACACACACACATATATATATATATATATATATATATATATATATATATATATATATATATTCCTTTATAATGTGCAGGTTTCATGATTTCTTTCCCACAGGTCAATGCAGTGTTAAGGACGGTTGAAACACAATGTTCTGTTGACTTTGTTAGAAGTATCTAAACACAAAATGATCCATTTAAAGGATGTTTAAAACCAGGAGCTGGAGGGCAGATTTCACCTGAGAAATGACGCTGTGTTCACAGGTGTGGTCAACATTGACACTTTCCTCTTCATGTAGCGAACCCAGGTGTGTTTACTTCAAAGAAACCTGTTCCATCTTACGTTAAACAACAGGTAGGCATTTTTGGGCAATGAGTGTTAAATCCTCTGTGGACAGACTCCCCCCAGCTACATTTCACTTGACATAATGACTTGCTAATTACAGGTGTATGCTTCAAAATAATGAGAGAGAAAAAGAGCGGTAAGGCATATTGGTAAAAGATATGCTACTGATCTTGTATGAAATGTGATTAAAGGGCAAGGCATTGCCCCCCTTGCTATGTCTATGAGGTTTAATCTGTTAAGCGTGGGAGGATGTGGATCATGTTAGGATGACAAATTAGAGGTTAGTTCCTTAGAAATAGGGATATATCTAGGCCAACCATGAAATAAGGTTCTAAGTCATGTCCACTAATTATTTTATTCTTGCAATGGGTGTTCTGTATGTCACACCAGCCTAACCTTTGCCTAAAATCCTCAGTTGTTTACACACTTACAGATATGGTCCCTGTCCTTCTCAATAACAATGTTATGTGGGTATAACTTCATATGCTATGCTATTGGGCTTCAACCACCAACAAGTGCAACACTTTTGTATTTCATGCCTTTATTGTTGCACCACAAATACTGTACTTGTATATTTATAAATTATATACATATATATATATATATATATATATATATATTTAAAAGAACTTTTAAATATGTGCATTTTAAAAATCATAAAATAATAATTTTTAAAGTTTTAGTTTAGAGGTTGCAAGACAAAAAATGGATCTAAATGTGACAAATTCCTAAAAAAGTCATGTTGATTTTCCTAAATTACAGGTAATACTTATTGTATTTAACTTTACAAATTGGAAAACCCATTGAGTAGCTGTGTTTGGCTGCAGCCGCTCATCTATCCACACAGACCTGACCTCTCCTGCCATTTAGTTTCCAATTAGCAGATTGAGGTCAGATAATAATTATGGTTTCCACTGCAATGGAGGGATGCTGGGAAGTGTAGTTTGGCAGTTATTGTTCCTCCCTCTCTGGATGGAAATTTTGAGATGAGAGAAATGTCTACTAGTTTTCTTCCAAATAATGCAAACAGTATTCTTCCAAATACTGTTTGCATTCTCTTATCAACCTGATCAGAATTTGTTTGGGTAATTTTAGTTTTTTTAGGGACAACCCTTTTTTAAAAAAATGAACTCCAAGCCCAGTGCAAATTCTTACTGCTAAATTAAAAAAAATGCATGCATACAAAGTTTCAATTACATTTTATTAAAAAAACAACATATCCAATACACAAACTGGTATTTCTTTTCTATAGAGCTTACCTTGAGCACTGCCAATAATGGAACTTACTTAATAACAATGTCATTCACATACATATTCATAACGTTTCTCTCCTTCTGTAACCCTAAATTAGTTACTATTAACAACTAGGTAGCGCAATATAGTTAGATTAGCATATTTAATGCACAAGGTATACAGCATTTGGCATGTCTATATGTCTTATAGGAGATATCCCTCAAACATCCCCTCGTGGAAATCTTCAAGGTCCATGTGTTTCAATGGCAGTAACTGATTTCCACTGGGAAATACTCGAGGGAATGTCAGATTCCATGTTTTATTAAATACAGTCCATTCTAATTATTTAATTTTTTGTATTGGTTGAAAAATAGCTAAATGGCTGAAGGGGGGGGGGGGGAGCAGACAAGGCGACAACAACCCAACATTTCAGTTTGTATGTACATTTTTTGGGAGAGCCATATAATAAGTTGTACTTAACGTTCAACAGGCTCCTTCTTGTGATTTTAGTGACTAGATGTGTTAAATTATCAAGGCTGTGTGTGGAGAGCCTTTGGAAAGGCCTTGTTATATATGCTTTCACACATAACTTTTACCCAGGATTTACACACATCATCAATCAAATACAATTAAATAAATGTGTGAATCTTGGGTAAAAGTTGTGTGAATACTTCTATAATAGCCAAATGCATATTATCTAGTTTAACAGACATATATTAGCTACGTATTGTATAGGCTGTAGCGGGACTCTTTAGAAGTAGATTAACTATGGTTGCATTCAAAAGTTATATACATTGACCTTTGACTGTACTGTTGTTGTTTCAGACATTGACTATAAGATGACGGTGGCAAAGTAACATATACTGAAAAATATGAACAATATGCTTCTTTCTGTAATGAACCGTAGAAAGGTGAAGGCAGAGGTTGGACTAAGTCGTCAACCTTCAAGTCCAACCCATGTCATTGACACCAAGTCCCAAGTCAAGTCTCAAGTCACCAAGACGTCTTCCAAGTCGAGTTCCAAGTCAAGTCACTTAATCTATCCCAATTGTTCCCCATATTGAAACAGAGCTCTGATCCTGTTCTTGAGCACAGGATTGCATTCTAAGTCCATGGATTTCTCTGCTGACAGCTGAAGGGGGAAGGGAGAAAGGCAGTGAGGCTTCTGTTACACAGAAGCTCCCCTTCAGCTGTCAGAGAAGAAAACTTAGAATGCAAGAAAGGCAGGGAGGAAGGCAGTGTTATGTTACAGAAGACTTACTGCCTTCCTTCCTTCCCCCTTCAGCTTTCAGAAGAAAGCAAGTTGCAAGTCGAGTTGCAAGTTGCTGGGGAAAACCCTGAGTCGAGTTGCAAGTCCTATATTAGGCGATTTAAGTCAGACTCGAGATGAAGCTGCACGACTCGAGATCCAACCTCCGGGTGAAGGATACTGAATCTGCTGATTTCTATGTTTTTACAGCAACAGCAGCAGCACATGGTCATTTACAATAATAGGGATCTTTATCAAGATGCTTTATTTGATTCATAGTGCTTTACATTCAGGAAAAAGGATATTTAAGGCTTAGTCTACACGGACTGTTTCCCCAGCGTTTAACCTGAGACTTTTAAAGCCCTTGTTTGAAGTCCCCATGCATTCCAATAGGCTAATCTACACCAGGACATTTCCTTCAGGCACATTTTTGAGCATTATCTGAAACACATGAAAATGCTTGAAAACGCTTCTATTGAACTCAATACTTTTTCAAGCGTTTTTAAGCTTTTTATGAAAGCATACATTGAAAACAATGGGGGCATTTATAAACCTTTTTAGCAGGACTTTGGACTCTGGAAGCCCCCTTTATTAAGGAGACTCCCAGATCTCCAGCACCCCACCCTGGCTGAGAAATGTAAAATCTCAGCCAATCACAGAGCACTAGAGGTGAATGGAGAGCCTTGTCCTCATTTAACCCCTAGTGCCCTGCGATCCCTCACTGTCCCAAGGCTGTGCTCATGTCATGGAGTCCCAGGGGAATCATCCTGTCATTGGGATAACCTGTAAAAAAAAAAGTTTAGTTACACAAACACACACATTTAATAAAATAATGTAAGATTAAAGCCTCGTCATATTTTTTACACACATTTTAACCCTTTCAGGGAATAAATAAGGGGTTTTATGTACCCCTGTACTCATTCCCTGAAAGGGTTAAAAGTAAACCTTTTATAAATGCTTATGTAAAATCGCAACAATTTGCGGTAAAACGCGCCAAAGGCGTTTATGAAAGTTTTTTTAGCGTTTTAAAGTTAAGCTTTAAAACTGTTGTAAAAGTGAAAAAAAATGCATATAAACGTGGTAGTAATGTTTATATCCGTTTTTAAAATGTTCATGTAGACCCAGCCTAAGGCAAAAGTTTTGGTGCCCTGCTTTATAACTTTGTTGTTTAAAAGAGTAACTCAGAAATGGACACAGCAATATAATTCTTCCTGGACTTCTACTTCTTGATGAAGAAAAAGAAGATGAACACCAAAACAATGGCTGTCTGCAAATAGATGTAACCTATAGAAAAGTATGGGGGAATTTTTATCAATGGTCTAGTGGGCAATTTCCCAAGTAAATATTTAATAGTTATTTCCTGATATGTATGTCACTGGGTTTACACTGTGACTTCCACACTTACAATTATCCTTTTTGCAATAGCTAGAATGGGCAGCAGGCAAAGAGTTGCCAAGGAAAAGCCATTGAATCTCACAGCATAGCAAAGACCCATATTAATTTTTGCGCATGGATCTGCTAGCAATTGCTCTCCATGGTACTGAAACTGTGTTTATGTAGATTTAGAATTTTTAGGGTTAAATGTAATTTATAACGAAATTCAAAATATCAAGATTATCTCCTCCAAGAGCTAGACAGTATGGCAAGCCAGGCATATAGGCTTATATCCCTGTAGCGGGAGAAATGTGAGTGTGCATTACTTGCTATAATTTTAGCAGGCTCATGTCTCTCAACATTGAGGGTGAATTGAGGGGGAAACCTCTCCCCAAATGAAAATAAGGCATGGCTAACAAATGCTTAATTAGACAACCCAGTGCTGTGCGCCGCTGCAGTATATCACAATCTGTTTATTTCCTGCGGCAGTGTCAGTTGCGGCGGCATGGAGATCAAAGAACTACTGCACAGCTGAAGGGTATCTTAGAAGCAGATTAGTCATTGGCTTCATCTAGCCCTGCCATTGACTGCTAGGATTGGATAGCCCTTCTGCTCACAGTCACCAGTTGCCTGTTGCAGTGTTAAGCTTGGCTGACTTGCTGCTGGTGTGTTTATCTATTGGATTTACTGTGGCTGGCTCCTCCTGGACCAACCTTTGCCTTTGACCAATACTTCATCTTGTTTTCATCCTTGTAAAACGTGTATGGCTCTGTATTCTGGACTTGCCCCTACTGGAGTTTTCTGTACTGTATTATCTGTGGGCTCTTGGTACACATAACTGTCATAACTTCCCCAAATGCCATGCTTTGTGCACAGAAGTCCTCGGGGCAACCATGTGCTGGGGCGGTGCATCAGGTCTTCTGAAGCTGGGGGACTGGCAACTGGTGAGCATTGAGGCTAAACCAGGGACTTACAGCACTGGGCACCTGCATAGGGGAGGGTGCATGCTCCCCTCGAGTTGGGTGATAACAGCTTGCATGTTTAGTTTTAAGTTTAATCTTAGAAGGGGGAGTATTTTGCATCTATTTACATTTTATGTATGACATTTTTCAATCATTACAGGTCATATTGGCCACATTTGCAAAAAAAAAAAAAAAACAGGTTAAAAGAAGTTCAGGTGAATCTGTAGTAGTATTGTCAGGAGGAGTATGTATAAGCTAGCATATCAATTTTCAGTTTTAGCAATCAATTCCAACACAGCATATGTAGAGCAGTAGACAAGTAGACAATGCAGCACACAACATCTAATAGGGCGGTGTATGGGAGTATGTAATATACAGCTTCTTATATTGCTGGTCAGTAGGGATGAATTGAATGAGGGGAAGAAGCCCAGTGCCTCAACATTGGGATCCCTATTGTGAAGGGAAGGCATAGGACCTGGTCTAGTACAGGAAATAGGAGGGATGAGCAAAATCTTGATTCCCTTCCTTTCCTAGCCACCAGGATGCATTCCAAGGGGTCTATTTATATTTTTTAATACATACCTTCTACCCAAGTTATTCACATGGTTCCAATGGGATCCAATTGAAAATTGTGTACATTCTGGGTAAATGTTGTCTGAATCTTTTTAAAGACTTCCATGTACCAAGCTTCATCTTTAAAGTTAGCTATGGAGTACCAATTCACTTATTCATGTACCCAGGTTGTTAGTAGCCCACAGAGTAGGGCAAACTGATCCAATATTTTACCCCAAACATATATCATTGGGTTAAATTTATATAGACTATAAAATGATATATAAATAAAATGAAAAGTAAATTGTACAAACTTTGGCAGCTTTGTAAAGGGAAAGTGTAAGCAGATTGATGTGATGTCACCACTCAAAAATATGCATGACTGCATGCAAAGAGTTTAGAACACACAGAAATTTTCTTTTGTATATAAGCAAGAAAGCTCTTTTCATATGGCCTTAAAATTACGTGATTCACATGAAACCCAGGATGAAGTTCCTTAAAAATAGATTAAAACACAGACACAGACATCCTCCCCAGCTGAAATACTGGGCAGCTCCAGTCAATGGTTGGCTTGTTTAGGCTGCCAGTAATTCTCTTCCAGGGGAAGAAAGTAATCAGTGCAGTTACCTAGGAGAACTACAGACGGAGAAGTCATACTGAGAACACACAGCTACTGGCTGCTCTGTCCGGGCTGCAGGGAAAATATGCCATTATTTTAATCTTAATATAAGAAGAAATGGCAAAACAAAGTGAATAAAGAGCTACTGTTAACCCTGGAAGAAGTTCTGCTATACGCTGTGTGGATGATATATTTCTACAACGCCTTTACACAAAGCATTGGATAAAGAGCACAGCCAGTCCTTTATATTCCGCCACTTCATCAGTCCACAGACACTCACTGTCATGGTCAAGCAGGATGCACATGGCTGTATTCCCAGTTTTTTTTAGAAGGCCTTACGTTATTCCTTTATTAGCAATCGCTTTTAAGTAAAGCCTCTTTCACAATCATCCCAGGAAAACGTGCCGAAGAGGAAATCATCGAAGGCCAGGAGTTGTTGTATAATTGAGATTGGTCTCAAATGATATAAATTTGCAATTTTTTATTCTGGCTATCCTAAAAATTTCTTATATGTGCTAATGTAAAAAACCTTTCTGAGAAACTTTGAATAGAAACTGCTATTCTATGGCTTCGAAGGAATTGACTTTATAGCTGGTCTTACTGGTTATGTGAACAACCAGGGCCAGGTCCACCTATACAGGGCAGTGTACAGAAAAGTGAAAACTGTCAGTTTTGCTTAACGATACTCTGAAGCTGCCCCTTAGAGTCTGCAAAATAAACTAAGATCCAATCAAAGTTCCTGTAAAGTTGCAACACACTGAAATATATGCACAACATAGAAATCAGTTTAAGGTAGTGGTTGAGGGTAGTTCATACAAAGGGGCATATGTTCCTGTGACAGCGTCCTAAAATGGGAGTTGGGCTTATGCAATAGAATTCCAAATCTGTTCATCTAGAACCTTGGCGCAAACTTTTTTTTCTCCTCTCTGACCCAAACCCCTGTATGCTTTATGTGACCGTGACATCTTATTTGTTAGTGTGATACTAAATCTAGGCAGGTAAGTCTGATAGGAGTAAGTTTTTTTTTAGCTACATGGAGCTTACAGACATGAACATGTTCAATAAATTTAATGAATCAGTTCAGAAATTAAAATAGTAGATATATAGTAGAATAGTAGAAATAGTAGGAAGCAACCTCCCAACACAGTCAGCTTCTGAGTAGTACTTATTATGTAAAGTCTATTGTGTTGTTCCATTTAGAGAGCACCAATCAAAAGAAGGCCATTATTGCAATAAGAATTATATTTGTGCATACCAATTGCATGCTGCAATACTGAATACTACTGGTCCTGTTTAAAAGATAGCAGCAACTTGAAAATGGACTGGACTTAGGCGGCTGATTCTCATGTGCCCACTGTAAAGAATGCAGAGCCTGGTGTATGCTTGTGGAGGCTCCCAGTCCCTCTTGCTATTAGTGGAGGTCCTTAGAATCCCCCTAGCATATAGGATGGTATAGGAGAGATTTTGGCTTTAGCATTTTTAGCTACAAGAATTCTAAAGACCTGTGTATATGGAACGCTCTCATCTATCTAGAATAAAGTAAAGCAAGTACTAGACACATTCAACTGGAATTGTAATGTTTAAAAGTTTAGCTGGTAACCTTCATACTTCCTTGGTTCTAAAAAAAAAATACCAAGCACATACCTAACATTTCTGGCCACAAAAGTAACTAAGTCACTTCCATCCAATCTCTTTGAATGTGTCACTGGCCATTGTAAGATTGGTTTCGGCAATGGTGACCCTTTAAATACAGCTAAAGTACCAAGAAATAGTGGAAGCTTCCATTGCTAACCTTCCTCGAAAAAGCTATTGCCGACCAGTGATCAGTGATTTAGATTGGTATTGAAGCTATTTGATTTGCATGATACCCAGGGAACTAGCATTCTTGAAATGCGTTCATGTGTTTCTCATACTAATCCCATATGAGTTTTTATTTTTTTTGGTAACTGATTTGAAAATGATTTATATGCATCATGTGCATTGTATTCAGCATTACTAATGAAGTTTTCAGGTTTTCTAATGCTAGAGCTAAGGTATCTCATAACAAAACCTGTTATTTCATTTAACTTGGTGTCCGTATGTCTTCCACTGTCATCTATTTCCCTTTACAATAAAAATGAATTTGTTACTGCATTATGTAACCATCCTGTTCATATTAGATGAAGAGGGAATATTTCTAAAAGTCATTTGTCATACCTTCAGAAATACTTTTTTTGCGCTTTTTATTTTTTACTGGGGACAGGTTTGAATCCCTGTAAGGTTTTACTGCTAACCTCGGGCTGTGTTAGAGGGATTTCGTCTCACTTCCTGTCTTGCAATAATCTTTTACCTGAAAGGAAGTGGTTAGTTTAGCTCAGGGGAAGGGGCACATAGGTTCAGTTGAACTAAAAGTACAGTTATTCTTTAAATAACAAAGGTAAACTCCAAATGCACAAGTTAGTTAACTTTAAATATGGTGAATGTGATTATGGAAGGCCAAAGGATTCATCATATAAATATCCCAGCTAATCATTTGTAGATAGACCCCTATATAGACATATTATTTATGTTGATAATTTTGCAGCTAGCTAAAAAAACACAGTAAAGCTCCAAAAACCAAAAATTATATAAAACTTTCAAACCTAGGTGAGTGTTTAGATATGCACGAGGACCACCTAAATAAACGTGTTAGTGTCAGAGTGTTAGAGTCAGTGCTGCATGTAACTGTTAAAAATATTGAAAAGGACAAAGTCTCTAAAAAGAAGCCCTGGTTGCTCTTAGGTATTCCCTAAATGCTAGCAGAACAGAACGGCTGAATGTCCCAGAACTACTGTCAGACAAGAATACGTGGCATTGGAGCTGGCATCCCTAGATTTGCAGGGCATGATTACATTGATCATGCTACATCCACCTGTCACCCTAGTTGTACAAAATACATAAAATGATATGCTATGCTTTTTTAAAGAACCATGACATGGCAATGTATTCATCCTATATTTTGGCCTTAGCCTACAAATCTCTGCATAGACACTGGGACAGAATTTTGAGAGCTCTAATCCTCCCCTCTGTAAGGTAGTCTGGAGTAATAAATGACCACATTTGCTGTAAAATGAAGTTGCTGGATTGTTATGGATTTTGTGGTTGTGGGAAAGAGAAACTGCATGCATTAGCAGCAATTGGTGAAAGTCTTGGATTACAGTATGGAGACCCTTGTGTCCAGGAGGTCTTTTTGCTGTTGTTACTACAATTATTATCTTACATCTTACATCTTATCTTCATAGAATATTTTTAGAAATGTGAAAGTCCTTATCCTACACAGACATACAGTACAATTGTACAATTTCATTGTGCACATAGCTTGTGATTCACTTGTATTATTTTTGTTTTAATATTATTGAATTAATGGTATCACAAACACCCCCAAAGAGCTCAAGATTTGCTCTGCAACAGTGTGTAATTGCTGCCTTTGTCAGAGTGGATTGTAGAGTGGATTTCTTTATTTTGAGGGCTCTGGAATCTTGCCAGGGAGAGTGGGTGATTTTACACCCTCGATACACTCCACACAGCCGTGGGCCGGTTTTCAGCAGGAGCCTGACACACCGGACTCAGAGGCTACTAGCGTTCGCAATTATTATATGCTCAACACAAAGCAAGAGTGAATATCTTAATTCTACAGGAGACCCATTTTCAACCCCCTCAATCAACAAGATCCCCTCTCTCCGCAACCGCTATTACTCTGCCTGGTATACCAGCTCTAATCCTGAATCCAGAACTAAAGGAGTTTGTAAAGCATTCTATAAAACCCTGCCAGTACAGGTAATAGACTCCCGCTCTAATCCTCAGGGCAGATACCTGATTCTCAAAATCTATATGGGACAAGAAATTTACGTTGGCCTCCATTTATGCACCCAATCATCAACCTACAACGGCCACATCTCAATATTTGCAGATTCTGAAACGGTTTGCGGAGGGGACTATCATTGTGGAGGAGACCTGAATTGTGTAATAGATACCTCATCAGGGAAAATCCCAATCTCATACTCCAAACTAAATTCCATATGCTCTAAATTGCATGATCTTAGATTAATGGATATGTGGCGTACCTTGCACCCTACAACCAAAGACTATAATTTTTATTCAAACCCACATAATATGTACTCTCGCATAGATTATATCCTAGCGTGTCATTCTGTACTTGAATGGCATCCTGCCACTTCCATAGATCCTTGTCCCTGGTCAGACCATTCATCAGTCTCCCTTTCACTTCACATCCCTCAAGTGGGCCCCAGAGAAAGAACATGGAAGTGTAATGATTCCCTGTTCAAAGAATCTCTTTGCGCAAGGCGGTTCTTGACACCACTACCAATTTTATTGGGGACCATGATTCGGACCCTACTTCCCCTTCTATGCAATAGGAAGCTATGAAAGTGGTCGTTCGGGGGGTCCTAATACAAAAGGGAGCCAGGCTTTAAAAGATTAGATCACAAGATATTAAACTCACATCTGATAAAATCTGTTCTCTGGAACATTTACATAAACAAAACATGGCCCCAGATGTATTTTTAGAACTGACAGCTGCTATAACCCACCTATTGAAATTATATGATTTAGCACATCATCGCCATCGGGATCGCTTCAGCAAATAATTGTACCAATATGGGGATAAATGTGACAGACTTTTGGCACAAGGTCTGCACCCGCTCACGTCGACCACATATATACCTTCTATCTGAACCACTAATGGCGGGATGACATCCATTCCCAAAGAGATCCTGCAAACATTTGATTTCATAATACTATTCAGATCTCTATCAAATCCGCCCTACTCCTATATATATAGAATATATATAACTAAAACAGCTCTCCCAACACTAGACCCTGAGGTGATATTGCAATTAGAATCTCCATTTACTGAAGAAGAGGTCTCTGCTGCCATACACACGAAACTGACTGGGAAAAGTCCTGGCCCACATGGATTTAACCCACGGTGCTATAAATTTCATGGCCTTACTCTTGCTCTTTCCTGACTAAAGTTTGCTCCTCCGTATCTATAGACACAACGTTTCCATCACAGAGCCTGGATGCACACATTACGATCCTCCCAAAACCAGGCAAAGACCTTACAGTATGCTCCAATTACAGACCCATATCATTGATCAATGTGGATGCAAAACTATTCTCTAAGCTGATAGCTAATAGACTTTCCCCACACATGACCTCATTGATACACAAATATCAAACTGGGTTCATTTATGGAAGGGAAGCTAGAGACAACACCATTAGGACTATCCTGCTAACCCAATCTACAGACACACCTATGTGCCTCCTGTTAATAGACGCTGAAAAAGCCTTTGACAGGGTTAGCTGGCAGTTTATGTATTCAGGGCAACGTCAGGTGGGCCTAGGCCCCAGTATAGTTTCCAGAATTGCAGCATTATATTCTTCACCAAGAGCCTGTGTGCGGGTTTCCGGCACTCTCTCTGACTCTTTTCAAATCAGGAAAGGCACAAGACAGGGATGTCCTCTCTCCCCATTGCTATATGGTCTAATTATGGAACACTTGGCTGTGGCTTTGCGCCACAATCCAGATGTTAAGGGGGTCACAATAGATGATACACAATATAAACTCTCATTATATGCAGATGACCTGCTTATGTACATAACATCCCCTCATATCCCGATACCTTCAATACTGAAAGAATTTGATGAATTCGGTCTATATAGTAATTTCAAGGTAAATTACTCAAAATCTGAAATTCTCAATGTTACTTTGGATTCTACACAAATGTCAGTCATAAATACTAATACTTATTTTAGGATTTGCAATGAAGCCATTAAATACCTGGGTATAATGCTTACATCGGATCCTTCTAAATTGTTCACATTTACCTATTCTCCACTGTATAGTAAACTTCAATCTGATCTTCAGAAATACGATTCTCTGCCTCTTTCCTGGTTTGCACTTATAAACACTCTTAGAATGGACATCCTCCCCAGATTACTATATGTAATTCAAAGGGTTCCTATATCCCATCGGTTGACTATTTTTGTAAAATGCATAGCTTATTTCAAAAATTTCTATGGCATATGAAGCAACCAGTTTAGCATTCAGTACTCTGCTTAAGCCCAAACATAGAGGAGGAACAGGGTCCCCAGATATTATATCCTACTATCTCTCTCCCCAATTAGTCTCCGATCCTTGCCGTTGGTGGATTGGTCTCTGTTAAAGCTAACTTCTCCTATACCTAAACTCACCACCGATTTATTACATAATTGGGATATCCTCCATAGATCAGGTAAATTATCAACAACCGGGCCCCATGACACCATTATTTGATAACCCAGCATTCCCTCCAGCAATGCGAGCCAGAATTTTTTTTATCTTGGTCTGCCTCTGATGATCGTCATCTTAAGAGTTTATTACTCAATGGACGGGTTCCCTCTATGTCCTCCCTTGACCTTCCAAACAGAAGCAAATTGCTATCCTGGCTCTCATACAAGACACTGTCCTCATTTGTAGCCTCATTTACCGACTCATCCCTACTACATAGAGGCATGACGAAATTTGAGCAGTTGATTAGCTCGAATGCTAGCCCCTCCCACATTATCTCCAGGTTATAGGGGCTGATTAATCTGATCTCTAGGAGTCCACTGCTCCTATATACACTCAATATTGGGAGAGGGAAATGGATGGACTCATAACTGCGGATGACTGGGAAAAATAATTTATCCTCACACTTAAGCTCGCATTAACATGTAAAGCGCAGGAGGTCAATTATAAAATCAAATCCAGATGGTATTATTGCCCCGTAGAGTTACATAGAATCTCACCTACACAATCCAACTGATGCTAGTGTTGCCACTCGCACTTGGGTCTATGCTTCATCCATGGTGGGAATGTCCAATCATATCCCGTTTTTGGGACACGATTATCCGGGTATTTAATGATTGTACGGGGTTTACCGTACCCAATACTCCTAAAGTAGCTCTCTTATCTATGGTCCCAGGTTCGCTCAAAAATATCAAAAAAGGTGTCTTACGTCATTTTCTCACAGCTGCTAGGGCCGTTATCCCGAGATTATGGAAGCAACCTGTTGCTTCTTCTATACCAGACTGGGTTTCTGAGCTTGAAAATATCCACTATATGGAAATGTTGGTTGCGGAGAATGATGATAGAATGGAACAATTCAAAATAACATGGTCTACGTTGGATTGGGTTAAAGAATCTTCCCGATTCCAAAAAACGTATCTATCTTAGAGATAATATTTGCTAGTTAGATTTCTATCCCGACAGTAAGGGTTATTTTCTACCTTCTTGAATTTATTATATCTGCCTTGTCTACCCTCTCCCATCCCTTCCCTTAAAGGCTATTACATTGTATATGTTTGTCTTTGTTGTATGTTTTTTATCTCTTGTTCTTTTGTTGACCAGATTATTGGATTATATTCTGTGTCATTTGCTTCTGTGAGAATTTATGATGTTTCCTATTTAGTCGGACTAATATGTGCAATTCTGACACATAGGGGGTTCTTATTGTCTATTTGTTATGATTCCCAGGGTCTATGTCGATTATAGGTTTTTATATTTTGACCCACGAAGGTCAACATTGCTATGGTATGACTATGTTGTATGTGTTGTACGTATGTATTTTATTGTTCTGTAAATTATGTTTTTTTTTGAAAACTCAATAAAACTGATTGAAACAAAAATAGTTATAATAACTGTCCTAAAACTGACACTGCCACAGCTAGCCTCCTTTGTATTTACTTTGTAAAGCTGAAACCCTACAAAAGTTTCTTGAAATGGAGAATGCACAGTAAAGTTTCCCTGTATTGGTAGTGTGAGTAATAAATGTCAAATCTCACTTTGAGCCATGTCCAGAGTACACAAAGTTCCCAGTCTGATAAAACCCAGCAAGTATAATAACCCAATCAAAAGCTGTGTTAATTAATAGTTCATAATGTGAAAGAAAGTCAATAAAATGCAAGCTGCCGTAGTAAAAAACATTTATTATATCTGAAGTTTACTGGAATCCATCCAAAAATAATAGGAAATTGTTAGTTTGGTGTATTAGCTATTGTAAAGTGACTACACAATCCCTGTGTGGCCCCATATCACATGGATGCTGCCAAGCTCCAATATGAACCCAATACACATCAGCATGATAAAATTATCTACAAAGCACATTGGTGTATGTTTTACAGTCTGTCTGGAGATATCTTTGCAGTGCAAGCAAAGCAGGTCAATGACGCCTTTAGGATTGAAATTCACATGTTTGATCTTTGCTGTGCTTACTTGTAAATTCAACATTTTGACAGCAATGCCCATGTACACAAACAAATACTGACCATACTCTGATTTGTACTGTGTCACTGTATGAAGACAGCCATCTGGGTAGAGGTGCAGGGCTTTGCTTCCACATATTAGAACTGCTACCCGATGACTAAAGAGGGAATATTTAGGAAGCAGCTATGGAGTAGTGGAGAAAGCACAGATCCACAAAAGGAATGGTACAGGATCAGGCCTCCCTTCCCACCCAGCTTGTGGAGAACAGTGATCTGCAGAGTAGTGACTCTAGATCTGGTGAAACTAGCAAAGGCAGGAATGTCCTAAATTCATACTGCTCATATAAAACTATGAGGCTTTATATGTACTTAACACAAGAGGTGCTCTGGCTTTTTTTAAGAGTGAATTTAAGACAAAAGTTAGATTTAAACCAAGAATTTAAATCAACTTTAAGATATTAAAGGTTATTACTTATATATTTTTATCCAGTATTTATATAGTGTGGACTTATTTTGCAGCACTTTACAAAGTCCATAGTCATGTCACTAGCAGTCCCTCAAAGAAGCTCACAATCTAAAGTCCCTACCATCGTTATATGTCATTGACACAGTCCAAGGACAATTTGGAGGAAGCCAGTTAACCTAACTGCATGTTTTCGGAACAGGGAGGAAACTGGAGTACCTAGAGGAAATCCATGCAAACACGGGGAGAACCTGCAAACTCCATGCAGATAATAGTTGAGATTTGAACCTTTGACTTAGTGTTACAAAGGCTATAGTTCTAACTTCTAAGCCACCATGTTCCCAGTATATATACACTACTAGTGTAAGTATGGTAAAAATGCAGATACCACAAACATTTGAACATAACACCTTACCCTATGTGTTACCTTCACCTTCCCTTTAGACCTCTGACTTTAATTGCCCTTTACTTTGTCTACCCCCCATTTCAACCTCTACTTATGTTAAAATTTCAATAAAAAAACAATTGAAACTACACCTCTCTCTTTAGGTTGCCACACTGTCCAATACTAAGGTTTAGAATGTAGGAGGGGACCAACAAGTTCTTAATATTGTTAAGGATTATAAAAGTTTGCACCCTATATCACCCCTCTAGTCCTTAAATGTTTAAAGGCCTGAAATGTTTGTTGTCACTTTATCACATACGAACCAGATAGAACTATGCCATGAGATGAACTCACCCGGTACAAGCAATGCAAAGTGGTTTATTGTTAGTGCTGTTGGTAATGCCAGTCCATGCCTAGTTAGATTTGGTGAGCACCCTACAGTACTTTTTGTAATTCTATATGTGAATAAAAAGGGATGTGTTGACAATCTTAGTTAGAGCTATTGAGTGGCCCATTTTGAGATTTGTCAGAAACCAAAGTAGAAAGCAATACTAGTCATTCCTAAATTAAACATATTTCCATATATTTTATGTTATAAACAGTAGAAATTCACTTTAAATAAATACTTTAATATAATGTCACTTTGAACAGAATAACAACATAAATGAGCACCTTGTCAGGAATCTAGGTGTGTGTCAAAACAACTGTATCGCCTAAACAATTATATGACTTGATGTGCTCATAGATTCATGTTGACAATTCATGTCCCGCCTAAATGAATTATGGGCCATTTTCTGCAGTAGGTGATAGAACTCAAAAACATTATAATTGCAATTTTCCTATCCAAATACAGCCCTGCTGATATCTTTAATGACCAGTGCCCATTATGGTAAAGTCTGGTTTTTCATGTATTGGGCATTTTAATAAGGCATGCTAAATATCTGTGGGGTTCAGAGAGTTCTCTGGAGGGCCAGTGTGAAAAACTAACATTTTGGTAAATGTCCTGACACTTAGAGTTATGTAGGTATGTTAAGCAAAGGAATGAAGGTTGAAGGTTAAAACTAAGTGTCCATCAACTTTGTACACACCACTGTTCTACATAGCTAAAAAATACTATGATATATATACTGTTTTACTAGGTACAGCAAATATTAGTACACCTGTCAAGTGAGTAATATGGGGGCTGTCATTGCTGGGCTCCTTTTGAATTATTGACTGTAAAAATTCGAAGATATGTAACATTACCCTAGGGTCAAGTAATGTTAGCATATTAAACAAATAGGTGTTCTTTTTTCTTTATTGGACCTCCACTAAAATGAGGTCCTAGCTCAATTAAATCTCAAAATTCCTGGCAGAGTCCCAGTATTCCACAAGTTTCCAATTTACTGGAAATAGCAGCTTTACATTTAACTGGAAGCTCTTCCTGGTGGTGAAATCTGGTATAAGGTGTGATCATACTACAATGTACTAAGATAACCATTCTGTCTGAATGGTGCACCTTCAACTTGCTGAATAATCTAAACAAGCGTAAACTTTTTTAAGCTACAATACATGGTTAGAATGGACTGTTTGTGTGTTGTATAAGGTATTCCATCAATAAAATTCTCCTATAGGCATTTCTATTAACTCCTGGTACAACTACAGTTATTAACCTTTACAGTCCATTAGAATTGTGGAATCTGATCTGTTAATTGTGTGAATGAAGTCACAGAAGGGTGGAGGATCTTGTTTATGACTACACCCAACTTATTTTAATACCCATATTTATTATTTATGACTAATAATAACTTCTGTAATTGTTCTTCATTTGCGTGTGTGTGTATTTACTAATTTGTTTTCATTTGCATAGTCACATTCATTTTAACAAGAGGGATGTTCAATCCACCCACATTTTAGAAATATCTGAGTTGAATCTGCACATATTTGGATATTTTATTGCTGAAGGATATCAAGAAGGGAACATAAGTTAAAGATATGACTGTGCACACACAGTATGTGACTGTCCCTTCGTTACCATACCACGCCCTATATTTTGACTTGCCCAGGCTAATTGCAGTGTAAAATTAGGCAGAACAGATTCAGTTATTGTATCCATCAAATATAATAAAATTAGTACTGTCAAATAAAAAACAAAAACAAAAAACAAGGCTGGGGTAAACTTAAAAAACACTTACCCAAAATTTTACTATAGTGAGCTGTTCTGTAGTGTCATGCAAATATCAACATGGGGGCAAGTAAGATCTTTCTTACAAGTTATTCCCTTTGCACCTTTCATGGCAGCTGCTCAAGTGGTACAGCCAAATCCACAGACGTCGAACATGCATACTGCCCTCCAGTATACTTCAAGCATTGGCAGTCATTTGCCCATCACTTTCCTTTTTTTCTACATGGTCCTAATGGCTTTGTTGCTGTCCATCTTCTTTATGGATCCCAAACTTCTCTGCATCCTGGACTTCTATATGAACAGTATAGATTGGCTTCCCCTGGTTTTTTTTTTTCAGACCATTCGTTCAGACCAGGTTTTTGTTTATATTTCTTAGGAGTGATCTATGTATATACTCCCTGTATTTGTATAGGTTTTCTCCAGACACACCGATTTCCCCCACATTCCAAAAAACAGTAGTAAGGTTACCTGGGGTCCCTCAAAAATTGGCCTTAGACTGTGTTAATGGCATATGAATATATTAGAATCATTGTGAGCTCCTTTGAGGGACCAATATACACACAACTGCAAAAAATGTCAGCACTTTATAAAGGTAATAATAATATTAAATAAACAGGGAGATTGTTTCTTTCCTGGTGTAATCAGTGGTACTTCACTGTCAGTGGGACAATCACCTGCTCTGTAGCTGTCTTTTCCAGATAAGCAAAGTATGGTGCCCAGCTGTAACAGAATTCCAATAATTACACATGGAGAGATTTCTTCTACCGGTGCAATCTTCAGGACTAAATAATTTATATATATATATATATATATATATATATATATATATATATATATATATATATATATATATATATATATATATATATATATATAAAAAGTTAACCATTGTTAACCATTTGTAAACTCTTGTTAGTTTTTATTCATTTCATTCCTTCCCTCTTTGGTGATTTCTTTTATGTAAACTTTTTACATTTGCAATTCTTGCTGTTTGTAACATCTAAAATTGTAGTTAACCCCGATTATTTATATTAAATGTTGAAATATTTTTGTTAGTTTTTGCAGTGCCACATTAAAGAGCTCAGGGTCCATGAACTGCTTTCCGGCCTTCTACTATTTGATGGGGAAAGGTGAAAGTTGGTGCGCTCTCTGACAAAGTGGTCAGGTGACTGCATAGTACATAACACACTGACCGGATAAAACATATCCTATGTGTCTTCATTGTCCTTAGCTTATAGTCTGATGTAGAAATGTCAAGTTTTTAACAAATATTATGTTATCTTTCTTCATTTCTGTTCATGGTAGTTAGAAACGAGTGAATCTGCCTTGTTTCAGCTTACAGTTAAGCGAATCTTGCACTAAGTTTACAAACTTTGTGAATCCCATTGAAGTCTATGACGGGTGAAACTTATTGTTTAATTCTGGCCATTTGCTCCCTACAGTATTGCTCCCTACACAGAATTGTCAGGTCTCCCTAAGAGGTCCAACAAACATTGGTTGCTGTGAACCAATCCAGTGATAGAACAAGGCTGGGTTATCTGTTCATTCAAAATATTGTCTCTTATAACTCGGAACAATATATCATACTTTTGTTCATTATTTCTGGTGACAAACTTTCATCCAAAACTCCAAGGGATTTGCAGCAAAGCCATTGCAGTGGTAAAACCGTGTCTCACGCCTAATGATACTGTAGGTATTATAGCTAAAAAAAAACTAAAAGAATTATAATGCATTCCTTTCCATGCTGCTAGGTGTTCTTGGTTGGAAGGGCACCAGTAATTCTGCAAACTTTTACAGCTGCCTCAGCCTGCTTTTTCATTATACGCCATCTACATTGGCAAAGCCAAGGTTTCTGTAAGCTACCATCAACTCAATAACTCATATACAATTAGTGGAGTTATAAATCATAATTTTTGGAAGCCAAAATGCCAATTTTGTGATGACTTTGTTTAAGCAGAGACATGGGTGTTTGTTATTGTTTCCACTAGAAATAGCTAAGTGATGGGTGCAGACTTCCTGTAGGGTGGATCCACATCAATATACATATGCTAGTTCATTTCATACTCCATTCTGACAAATAACAGTATACACAGAAGAGAAATACAATGTGTGTTTAGCAGAGCAAATGATCTAACAGGTGTCAGTTATGATATTTATCATTCCTCACATGTCACTGGGTAGCTTTATACTTTCATAGCTGTGGGACCATTGTTGTATATTAGACAGTATCGTAGCTTAATTCCTGGAGAGCTGCAGAGACTTTACAGGTTTCAGATGGTGTTCAGGGAAAGAGAAGAAGAATGTATACAGTGTGACTTTAGAAGCACAGTGCTACTTGTGTTTCTAAATGGAAGAGTTGGATGGATTATCACAAAACTCCAAATGTTCACAGATGAGGTGTCATCGCGTGGATGTTTATTAAAAGTTTCCTGGACTAGAATCAACACTCATCTGCCAGGTGGCCATTAAAGTATTAAAAACCCTGCCATCCACTGAGTATGTGATGTTCTTCTTGAGTCTGTGTTATGCCCTGTTCTGCATTGACATCACTTACTGTAGCTTTCTTTCATCTGGAAGTTGGGAATGACAGCAGGAGAGTGCTGTATTTGGCAAAGCCGATGTATTATGCTAGTGGTAAGCAGTCATTAATGTCAAGTTTGATGTATTTGTTACTGCATAGTTCCTTAATAGCAGGTTAATTGTAGCGTATGAGTGATAGTTTGTCACCGATCCACATCTAGGTCTTTGCTTTTTGCTTTTACTGGTGCAGAGATTCCAGCCCAGGGAAGATTTTTTTTTGGTGTGTGTGTGCAACAGCTGTTGTGATTGGAGAGGAATTATCTGGACTTTATTTGTGATTGAAAGCAGAACTTTTTTACCTTTCAATCCACAATTTAATTTTTTATTCATGTTTATTAAAAAAATACAATTTTACAGCAATACTCTTTTTTTCCAGTGCTGTCCCCTGAATTGTTGCTGGCTGCTCTCTTCCTCAGGGTCCCCAATGTCATTTAATTTTCCTCCTGTGAGCCCAGTCCTATGAGGACACAGCATCATATAGTTAGAGTTCAGCTTTTGTACTGCTCAGGATCAACCACTGCTTCATTTTATAGGCATAATGTGGCAGGTGGGGCAATAAATTGTATATTAGTAGTTCATAGAAACATTTAAGTTCAGTGCCAAGCCTTGACCGTCCAAGAGAGTTAGACAGTGTGGTACAGTCAGAAAAAAATAGAGAGAGTAGGAGAGAGAAGGATTTTTGTAGGCATGGAGAAATGGGTACGTATATTAAAGGAATGTACTTTATAAATTAAACACAAAAAATGTTTTAAATTAATACAATATTAGATCATTATATAAAAACATGACATATTCATATATCACCCAAAAGGGTGCCCACAATTTGTCATAAAATAAGAATGCAGATTACAAACAAAGAGTGAGAGTAAACAGAGTCAAAAAACAAGTCTCAACCCGACGCATTTCGCCCAGTCAGGGCTTCTTCAGGGTATTTTTTAAGGCTGTCAGATCCACACTATACCATTAAGAAAACATGCTTCATTAACACTGCTTCATTTGAGAAAAATTAGAACTTAGGTTATCATAAACCAGGCACCAAAAAAAATCTACCATATTTCCCGTAATTCCAAAATTAACAACCTAAACAACCTGCCTGCTTGCAATTTTTCTTGTTTCACATTATTTTTCTTGTTTCATATTAACCTTAGTTTTATCTTAAAATTGTCAGTAAAGATTTGCTATGAAGTTAAACAGGTAAAAATAAATAATCAAACATATAATATAATATAATAATATATGTTTAGTTTTTTAGTTAAAACTTGAAGGTTTTCAAATAGAATAGTGGATACAAAAATATGCAAAACCATCACAAGTTTACGAAGCAAGCAAAGCTGTAAACAAATATTTAGCTTCTCAGGTTGCATTTTTCCTGTGAAATACGACTGCCTCTTGGTATCCCCATTGGTGATGTAATGTTAAGTTTTAGAATTTTTTCAAGGAATATTTGTGGTTTTTATATGGCACTACATGGTCTGTATCATACAAACTATGTCTTACTTAAATCTGTGTAAAAAACTCTTTGAGATGCCAATCAACCACTAATTGCAACTTCAGGGCAAATGTCTGACAGTTTTGTACTGCCCAAAAATCGCCATGCTTACCTGTTCTGAAGGCCATGCATAAAAATTCTCAGTATTCCTTAACAGTCTGCCAAATTTCTTTCTAGTATATTTGTTTGAATGGTATCTAAAGTCACTTTTTTGTTTATTAGTACAATGGGAGAGGACTAACTTTACACAGAAAACAAAGTTTTTCCAGTATACAGTTCTGTATATCAGCAAAAGAGATAATTCATTCTCTTTTGTATATAAAAGAGGAAGTGGAAGGAGAGAATATCACTATTCTTCATTGCTACTCATGGTTCGGAATTTTAGGTAACTATTGGTTTGGACCCCTTGACCTGAATCAGGATACCTCAAAGTCAATTTGACTACCAAGGGGTGATAGAACTTTCTAGCCGGCTGCTAAAATTGCTTAAGATCTAAAGGTCAGTAAGTATCTATAGGTCTAAAGGTGCTTAATAAAGGACAGAAGGTTAGTTGGAGCCAGTTAAACTTTTAATGTCCTTGTAGAACTTAACACGGTGAAGGTGGTTTGCAGTGAGACCATAATACCCACCTCAAACCTCAAATTAGAGCCAGCAAGTATACTCAAAATGATAACTGTTGTCCTGAGAGTGCTGGAGAATTGATTGCTGTGCATTTACTAAAATGTCTGAAGTGTAAAAAGAATGAAAAGAACTGTTAATTAGCTGATTTGGAATGATGTCTGAGTTCGCCACAAGCTTTAGAGTGCTTTCCTGTTTGGTTGACAAGAGACAAGAGAGCCTGCAATTATGTACAGCAAGCAGCCACAGCCCACTGACCATTGTGTTAGTGACCAACAAGCTCACTACTGTTGCCCAACTTTCTAAACAATAGTCAGAAACGTGTTCTCAAATAATACAGCAGTTAGTGATCTCCTTGTTTGATAGGCATCAGGAACAGACCACCCCTGACCACCAGCCATTGAAAACGCTTACTGCCACTTGTAAGTACTGTAAACAACAGGTGTCTGCCGACTGTGTACTAAATAACAGCTAATTGAATGTAATTCAAACAACAGGTTTGTTCAGTTGATTAGAATTGAATCAAACGTGGAATGTTCAGACTTATTTTGCAATTGGTCTAAATCATTACAGCAAAATTAGTTATTATAATTTGCAGTACTATTATTACAAAATATCCAAAAATTTAATTTAATATAATAAATGTTTGGGAGCCAGTGAACGGTCTTAAACTTCATGAAGGGGTAACTAAGCTGAAAACTTCAGAACAAACAGCTCTTTGGGTCTGTTGGTAATAGAGCAAACATTATATCCAATATTATGAATAGACTTTGCACCTTCTTCAGAATGAGGTGTAAAGATAACTGAGGCTTCTCATCTTCTGAAACTTATGTTCAGCAAAAAAAAAATTTGTTGTCTGGAAACCTGGACAAAAAACAACTACAATGTTACAATTAATAATTACAATGTTCCTATGACTTTTTTTATAGATATTCTCAATGGTGATAGTGCCTTTAATCCCCGTTCTTGAGCAATTCTTTCCCTAGATAGAAGTCAAAAAGAGAATGAGAAGAATATTACGTTTAATTAATTTCAATTAAATATTTAAGAAGTTAAACAACTTCTTTGCATCTAACCAACATTTTTTGCAAGGGTTTGCCGTGTCATTAATGTTTCTCCCAAATGTATAGAAAGTAATTCTAAGTAAGCAAAGAAGTGTACTGTGCTAAACGTAGTTTCAAGGTTAATGGGGTTGCTTGCCAAGAGTAGCTCTTAGGTTTGAGATTGAGTTTTTTTTTTTACTTTTTTATTTTTTCTTCCAGGAACACCTCACCTTAGATTTGGTTTTCATTAAATTGTTGATATGATTTTTTCCAGGAAGAGTCAGCAATCCAATAAAAAAAGCATGGTGTAGGCACTAATCCAAAAGATACATAGTCAGATCCAGAAGATACATTTTATTCGGACTTCACATGCTACTTGCAGTAGACAGTGCTAATAGAGTTTTTGGCTTTGTTACCAAATGTTCAATCAACCATCACCTCCTCTAGTGTCATCTGGGTTAGACTTATTACCAAGATATTTAAAGCTGAACTCCAGGTAGTGTAGAAACCTACCTTTTCAATGGGCTACCATCAAAGTATAGTATCAAGATGATTTTTGCTGTAAGTTTACCTAGTTTATAATCCACAAGAAGCTAAACATTGCCTATGAGATGAACACATCAGAAGGCTTTTATTCAGCATTTGTATGTTTACCTAGCTGCAAATGTAGACATTTGACACTGTAAGCTTGTGAAGCATACATGCCATGGTCCTGTATTGTAGGGGATGATGTCAGGCCTAAATGCTCTGCATGGAGCTCCTTACAAAGACTTTTGGTGAATTATTGCCAAGAAGAGGAAAGTTAACCCATATTTTTCAGTACCCCCAAACAAAAACATTTTAACCACTGCATGATTTTTTTTTTTTACATTACCTTGGGTTAGACACAAAGGAAGGATGCATTAGGAAGAAACAGCTAGATGTCAATTTCTGATACAAAAAGAAAGGATAAGGTAGGAAGGAGGGGTTTTTAGTGGTAGGTATATTCAATATTTTTCAGACGATTACATTAAATGGTAAAGTAATTAGGCAACTCAACACATAGGGGAGTGGTTAAACAAGCAGGGTGTCCCAAAAGTCACTTCACACTTCCTTTTTTCTCTTTTGTTCCAGGTATCATTCAGAAAAATTTGAGGCCAGCAGCAAATGACAACTTAGGCTTTGCAGTTTTTGTAAGTGTATCATTCCCTTAACCATGACTCGTCAATTGACAATTGAAGCTGCGTTGCAAAATTGCCGTTAGGGCAAGAAGTTTTTCAGTCCCCGACTACAGTTCAGCGCAAATTTGGGAAGCTTTATGGCCATCACACTGCTTCAACAAGTAACACAATTTACGATATTCATGGCAAAGTTTCTGGAAACAGGATCTGTTCTTGACAAACCACGCAGTGCGTGTCCTGCTACTACCACCACCAATGAAAACACTGAACTCCTGGAACAGGGGTTCACACAAAGTCAGGGAAAGTTTATCTGGAGGGCTGCACTGGAACTCAGAATCAACAAAAGCTCTATTCAGCAGGTGCTTTGGAAATTGATAAAGCTCAACCCGTATCGACTTCAGGTTGTTCAAAAACTTCAAGTGGAAGAATATGATGCTCATGTGGAAATGTGTGAATCACTCCTACACCATTACCAAAATGATCCTCTTGGAAAACTTATGGTTCAGCGATGAGTCTCT
Organism: Pyxicephalus adspersus; assembly: GCF_032062135.1. NCBI lineage: Eukaryota > Metazoa > Chordata > Amphibia > Anura > Pyxicephalidae > Pyxicephalus > Pyxicephalus adspersus. The sequence continues at coordinate 127,363,475 of NC_092860.1, read as the reverse complement.
CTTTCATCTCTCTGGTTGGGCTAACCAACACAACTGTCAAATTTGGGAAAAATGAAACCCAGCAGAAATTCTGGAGCATAAACAAGACTCTCTGAAGCTGGTAGTTTAATGTGCAATGTGTGCACTGAGCTGATTGGACCATATTTCTTCTTCCATGCTTCCGGGAACACAACCACCTTTACAGGGGCAAATTATCCAGAGATGCTGCAGGAGTTTGATGTGCCACTACTTCAGGGGAGGAGTGACCTTGCTAATGTCTTTTTTCAACAAATGGAGCACCTCCCCACTTTGCCAGGTTAGTCAGAGATTTCCTGAACATCACGTTTTCTGACCTACATCTTGGGACTTTTTTGTGGGACTATATCAAAAGCAAGGTGTATACCACTAAGCCCCGTAACCTGTCACAGCTTAATGAAAGAATCCGCATGGCATTCAGGGAGGTCAGGGAAGAGAAGCCTCAAGACGTCAGAGAGGCTTTGCATCCGAAGGTGGCTGAAAGTTGTCGAAAATGCAGGTGATCATGTGGAGGTATACAACTAGTCTTCAAGACGTTTGAACGTAATGGCAAGCCTAGCAAGTAAAACTGCAATATACTCCTTTGTTGATGTTAAAAATATGAATAAACTCAGTTTCTTTCTTCTGTAATTTTTATGAATTCATTGAAAGTGCATAGTGACTTTTGGGACACCCTATATATAGAACAAATCAGAGTGACCCCATTATTTGCAGTGTGGGTCATAACTCAATTACTAGAAGAGTCTTCCTAAAGAAAACAATCATTCAATTTAGAACATATATGTGAAAAGTTGGTCTCAGGTCCCAACATGCTTCGCCCTATGGGCTTTCTCATGCGATAATGAGAGCCATCAAACAACTAAAATGTAGGAAATTATGATATATTATGTTTAAGAAACATTAAAGATATTAACTTCACTTTAGAATATTACTTCAAAGAAGAACTAGGTTGACATAATAAAACTGACAAAAGAAAAAGGAGACAGGTCCAAAAGAAATCATGCCTAGCTATTAAGTAGCTGTAAGTGGGCAGGCACAATATATCTTTAGACAAGTGCTAATTTGTTTATGCATAATATTCTTTTTCATTGGTTTGAATACATAGACTGCTAAAAACAGCAGTGATAAGCACAATGATATAGGTAAACCCAATTTCTGCATAAAAATATCAATTTAACCATTGGTAAAATTTTGAATATCAGTTTCACCATTCCTATAAACTTTGCTAAAGTGGAAATAATACATTTCCATCAGGCAAAATTACCTAATTTTATGATCTTGATCATTGTGCCACCTTTATTTTTTTTAAAATACTGTGTAAAAACAAAAATATAAAATAGATGAGACTAGTAAAGGACTAGTGAAGTCTTTTCCCAAAATAACCAATCCATGATAGTTAAAGGAAGGTTCTGTAACCTATTACGCCCTTTTTAAAAAATCCTAATTTCTTCTTGCCTATTCATTTCAATACCTTTTACCAAAACGGAGTAACATTTTGAAAAACATTTCCAATTTTTGTCAATGTTTGAGCGAAATAAAAATGATGAAATTTGCTAACGCCTAATTCATTTTTACTAAAAAGAGACCAGGTCTGATGTTAAAAGCTCTCTATTTATTTTCTAGAAGCAGAAATTATTCCAATGTTGTGGATTAGTAAAACTGATTGCAGTGACCAGTTTCGTGAACAAAATGAAGTCTAGATAAATTTAGTATAGCTTTCTCTACTATTATACTGTTTAAAAGTACAATACATCTGTAAAATGTAGCCCGTACCGTCACACTATAGTCATTAACAAAGATTGGCAACCATGCAAACCAATTGCTGAAAGAATCTGATTAATAGAAGAAATGTCACTGTAATAGGTATACCAGACTCCAACTGTCATTTGCATGTTAGTGGTCTGACAGTATGGAAAATAAGGCATGGAAAATGGACTGTGCAGATCTATTTTATCAGTAAGTTACCTAGGGGCAAGTTTGAAAACAAGTGAAAAGCAGTAACCCAGACAAGATCATTTGATACCACAGCAGGGAATACATAATTTTAGTTAGTAATTGCAAAAATAGACTTATTATTGAGTATGAATTTTGTTTCCCTTGCATATTTTTATTTATGTTTTATGCATATGGTGTCCTAAAGCATTTCTAAATAGAACACAAGTGCCAAGGGTATTACCTAAAAATCGGCAGAATTTGGGTTGTCAGAGCTGATTGGTTTTTATGGGTTACTAGTTTTTATGGGTTATTGGTTGGGATCAAAATGTTGGGTATATACTTTGGAAGGAAATATGAAAGCACCTGTCAGGGCCTAAAAAATTAAGAAATGGCCACATAGGATTGGTACGCTCACCCTTTTCCCTTTACTTTTTTTAATAACTTGGTCGAAATTAAATTTATAGTATGTAAGGAAGGTTGAAAACGAGCCATAACTGATCATCATTTTGGCTGCCGATATTTTGGTGGGAAAGCCAACATTTAATCACTTAAGTACTCCCGTATTCACACAGAGCTGTTAGTTTGGGCTGGTGCCAATTTTATCTCTTACAAGTTTTCCACCTGCCACCTATCCTGGTAATTTTGGGGGTTGGGGTATTGTCACCCACTTTGTAGGTAGAAAGTGTTTTACATGGTTTATTTTAATTTTTCCAAAGCCTGGCTGTTAGGCAATGTCACCCACCTTGTAGGTGGACAGTGGTTCACATGATTTTAGAGGGTCAGTCCTATTTTATTTATAGTGCTTGAGTCTTGAATGATTAAGATTGTTGGTTATACAATGTTTATGGTAACAGTTTATAAGTTAATAACGTTCAAGTTAAATTTTAATTTAAACTCTAATATTGGGCTGCAGCCAAAACTTCTTCACATTTATGAATCTGGTGTTACATTAAAAGAAACATATATACATATATATAATTCATATATTGTTTGTAGTTTTTTAATATGTATTTTGGGGTGAGGTGATAGTGAGTGTGTACAATCCCATGGAAATGCAATTCATTTTGTTCTCCTCAGCTGTTCTTCCTCTTTCCTAATGATCATGCCAACAATTTATAAGAGTTAAGGCATGTGTCGAAGAAATCTTTCATCATATTCTCATCACTGTCTATTCCTTTGTGAACTATAATTCTTTTTATATCTTCTCAATTCCCTTCCTCTGTTAGGGCTCTATTCATAAAACAAGGAATCCAATATTCCTTCATCTGAACCTTTCAGGTCCATGTGTTTCAATGGCAGCAATTGATTCCCACCAGGGAATATTTGAGGGAATATTAGATTCCCTGTTTTTTTAAATAGATCCAAAGTAATGCCAAATTTAATTTAATTAAATGCTTTGTACCAAAAATGTGCTTTTAAAATGGGGGAACATTTGTTGGTAATATTTGTGTACAGAATTACATTTTTTGTAGTGCCAAATTAAAGCAATGGGGCACACATTTTGGCATTATCACCTTGGGTGCCAGAAGACCTTGTTGAACCAAGAACCAAGAAGTGTTTCTGAACTGTTTCGCCAATTCTGCAGTGAAGTGTACCACTACTATGCTGTCTAATAAAGTTATCTAGATAACAAGTGCAAATAAACAGAAATACAGATAATTTGGCAGGTAAAACAGATCTTATATACTGTGTACTAATCTATATAGCGCAGTGCAGCTTTAATTATTTTGAACTTATTGAATAAAGCAAAATGAATTTGCAAATGCTAAAGAAGCTGTAATATTGAAGGTATCAGCTTATGAATATACGTTTCATTCACATGCTATCACCTTCATAAACTGAACAGGTTTCTTTTGTCCCAAATGATGCATTCCTGGCAGCCTTTTCCATGTTAGGATTCCTCAGACTGAACTGTAGAATGAGGTTAGCCCCTTAAGCCAAGACTGAGTGGTAATAAGAGGATGAATAGACATTCAGGGTCTTGTCCATAGAGCTGTGCTAATGCACAATCTGGTGGTGACAGCTGAAAAGCCTCTTGAGCACTTCCTATGTCTGGATGTAATTTCTGTCTATTCATATTCAGCCTTAGCTGTTAGAATGCAGGTGTTTGCTGCTTTATCAGCTCATTCATGAGTATTACTGGGAAACTTGGCTGTCCTCAGTCCTAGAATGCACTGTGCAAAAATACAGATGTCTTTTATTTCAACAAATTGCTGTGTGATCATTGGGAGGAAACTATATAAAACTCCTCTATTTCATGAAACAAACACTTTAGTAAAGGATGAAGATCTTAAAGAATCATTACATTTTGGGGTTATGAGCTGAAAAAGGAAGTCCATATAACAGTCTGAGATTGTATGACTAAAAGTGAAACATAAAAAAACTTGATGATACATTCTTCTATAATAACGTAAAACACATGATGTAAATGCACTCAGGGATTTTATATAAGAATATTGTCAATGGCATTAAAATATTTACACTAATAGCAGGAATTTAAAATATAGAAGAAAACACTCATTAAAAGTATATTGAGTATGGAATGTAAAATTATTCTACAGCTGTACTGCCTGTGCTATTTATGGTAAAAACATATTGTAAGGCAGAAGGGGGATTGACCTTCAACTATGCTGCCCTACAATATGTTTGACTTAAAGTAAGCCTGTGACCAGACTATGAGCATTCAATCATCTACAGCTGCTTAACAAAATTCAAACACGCTTTATTACAAGCCCTCACTGACCTCAGCAGCTGCAAGCATTGGGGAGCAATTCAGCCCCAAATTACCAGCAGAAACAAATAAGTTGTGTTTCTGAAGTGTAACAACTGTCTATTAGATTAATGTAAAACATGAATTAAATTCTTAGTATTTCTATCACAATCAGTGTGGCTAGAGAAGGTCATATGGGTTTTAGGTTTCTGGATTTTATTAGCAATTTTAAACAGTTAATGGGCTACTAACAGTATGAAGTAGACACTGCAACAGTTCTAGGTGCAGTTTACATTTGTAAAAACAGTCTGAATATTCTTCAGCAATCAGATTTTCAGTCTATGTAACATAGTAGATAGAAAGACATTAGAACTATAGTACTTGAAGCCTGAACATTATAACATTTTCTCCTTGCTTCCTACATTACCAAGCCAGGTTTAGTAGAACAAAACTGTCTTTTTTCTTAAGTTAGGATTTCGCTATGTATTAAATAGTAGGAAGGGTGTTCCAGAATAAAAACCTGCTACATCCAAAAATCACAAGTTTGTAAAAGGGGAATAAGGTGGGTTGGTATACTACAGGTTGGTATACTACAGAAATACCTAGATCAGTTTTTCTCCATTCTTATACTCCCAAGGAACCCTTAAAATAATGTTCAGGTCTCATTAAACCCCTGCTAAAATAATTGGAAAATGCACATAACATTAATGGCCTCCTACTGTAGATCAAATTAAATTCTTATAGACAGGTAAAAAAGATCATCGGGGTCATGCCTGTTACCCTGCCAAGTGCTATTAAACCTGAAGCTATGAATACCTCTCATCAGATGGGAGGACAGCCATCCACCACTCAAGGAATCCTTACCAACCTTTGGAGGAACCCTGGCTGAGAATGGCAATGGCTGACCTAGCATTACCAAGGTAGGTTGTGGTCACTGTATTTATTAAGGCTTCATTTTTTACTCTTTACAGGATTGTACCTTTATTCAGAACATTGTCAGTTGGCCTTCAAATGACTCACATAAGCATCCTTATTTTGTCTCCTATTTTTTACTTCTACTACTCAGCAAAGCAAGAGAAATGCTGATTAAAGCAGTAAGCTGAAAGCCAAAAAATAATGGCATAAATAATCAATTACAACACAAAAGAAACATGATTAGAATTTCAATGAAACTCACAGTTTACAGTGTAGTCCAATAATTGTTTGATTTATATGTAAATATCAACCACACCTGTGTTTAGTGTCATCGCCTTAAGCAGCAGAATCTCTTCTGGGGAAGGCGTGACTCAATAAACACAATCATTTATAATAAAATGTTCGGAGTTTTTCCAGCACTACGGCTGTTATGTGTTAGAGCCAGGCTACACCCACCAGTGTGCAACAGAATGGAAAACCATAAAGTATTGAAAACACGAACACAAAGTGTTACAAAATATAATTGCATTGTGGAAATTAAATATAACTATAACATGAAGATATTAATACTAGAACAGGCTTTTTTTTAATACGATCAGCCAGGAAATGTACATACCCACCTCATTTTGAGGGTCTGTTCCTAATTTTTTTTTCTTTTCTTTTTTGGTTGAATATGTTTTCTTTGGTGATGGTGGGTGTTTTTTTTTTTGGGTGGTTGGGTAGTAGTGGTGGGTGTTTTTTGTTTCTAGATGGTGGTGAGTGGGGTTGGTTTGGGGTGGTGCTGAAAGGTATGTGGGAGGTGGTGGGGATTATGCTTTAATACAGAACTGATGGAAAAACCTCATACCTCAGTCACCTAGGTTTGTTTAAAGGTAAGAGACAACACATATTTCACGAAAAAGCTGCGTACCCATGTGCAATAATTGTTGTTTGAAACGAACGATTAACTACCGATCGTCCATTATTCTTTAACAAAAAAAGTGAACGACTGGCCAATGATGCCAATGAACAAGGGATGTTGCTAAAAACGAACAACCGTCCTGGCAGATCTTTTTTGGCGATGATCGGTCACTATCTATTGTGTGTACAGTCATTCAGTGATCTTTCAGCAGGACACTTTCTCCAGTACACGTCACTTTCTGTATTGTTAAAAGGATTGTATCTAGTGTGTGCACATCATTGGTGGATTATATTTGAAAATTATCATGAATAATCATTGATCTGTCGTTAATCGTTCGTTTTCTAACAATAATTATTGCAGGTGTGTACCTAGCCTAACTTACCAATGTTGGTCTTCTAATGACTAAAAAAAATCTAATGGGTTCTATAGATTACAGTACCTACCATTTTAGACTTACACAGAGGTACCCAGTTAACCAAGTGAAAGTAGAATACAAAGTAAAAGAATTACATAAAGGTAAGAGTAGTATGTGTGTTGTCTACAGAAACCAATCGGATTTGGGCTGCTATTCTCATAGGACTGATCACAACACATATTTTACAGCTGAATCCATTTCCCCCTCTCATTATTGAATTGAAAAATATATATGTGTGTATGGGAAGATGGCAACCAACCTTCATTATACATTCTACGTTCTACAATTTATCAATTTTAGCACAACCAAGCACCACCCATGAGCACTACCAAGTGTTGTACACTGATGTCCTACTTATGTCAGAGACTAGGGTAAGTTTTGTGTAATAATAAGTCTGATCATGCCTAGGGGTCTCCACATGTGTGCATAGGTTTGATTAATACATATCAAGGGGAATACAGATTCAGGATGCCAGTAGTCGGCTCATTCAGGTATCCCTGGCTCTGAACACTTTTCTCCCACCCAAGAGGGGACCAGACCAACCACATATGAAATGGAGAAAATGGTTTACTGAATACCTGCCACAATAAGTGGCTAGGTTTCCGAGTGGACAGTATTACCACAAAAATGTAATCAATTTGTGACCTTTAAATTGGTGTCACAGTAAATAGAAATCAATTTTGGAGCACACATAGTAAAGTAGAGTAAAGTTGCAAGTAAAATATGCCTATGCTTCTTAAAACACATATGAAGTGTTCAGGTTCCTTCTTTATTTCCTGACAAGAGGTGTATCAATTCAGCGGTATTTGCTAAAGTAAGACATTATTTGCATATGAGATGTCTCACAACCATGAATCTGGGTGAGGGCAAAGTAGAGAACATGTTTATACTTTTTCACTTGCTATGTTTTCTGCATCCACCACTTCTCTATATCAATGGTTGGGTATTCTGTGCTTTCATCTTTAAATTTAGCTTTAAAATATGCTTAAAATAGGAACATTTATCAGAAATCACAATTCTTGCACCAGATTTTCTAGCAGTTGATGCTTCAGTTCCATCCCCATAGTTTACACATTTCATAACATAGTAAGGCCTGATGAAGAACTGAGACATCAACACCAATGAAGTCTTATATATTGCATTACTTTGTGCCATAATAAGAATGCTTTATGACATTTTCTTCATAGTTTTCCTGGATTGATAAAGATAACTCCAATTACTTATACATATTTTTCATAGTTTTATGACAGGGTGGTTGAAAGGAATGGTGGTGGACAGGTGTAATGTGAAAGTATATATAATAATGTTGTAATCTGATAATCTACTTTCTACACAGTTAAACACTATCTAATGTACAGTGTGTAAAGTTTATTTCACATACTTGACTTGATGAATGATTTGAATACTTGCTTAATCAACTGTGGATGATAACTTTATATTTCTACCTACAATGTAGTTATGTTACAATACATTACACAAAGAGCCTGATTTATTAATGTTCTCCAACACTGGGTAGAATAGACAACCATGGGGGGACCTGGGTGATCCAGCAAACCTCGAATGGATTTATTAAATGTAATTTGCTATTTGTTGGCAAATGTTTTCAGTCCTGAGCCAGAACCATTCCAGGTTTGTTGGATCACCCAGGTTCTCTCATGATCGTCTATCAATCTAGTCTTGGAAAGCTTTATTGAATCAAGCCCAAAGACTTGCTAATCCACCACAATGAATTATAAAAGGATTCCTATTCTCTAAAGGGTTTCTTGTTGATATAAAACTCAAACTATACCCACCCATTAAAAATAATGCACCTACACCTAAAATTTTCCCTTTCCACCGCAAATACACTTTTTCCTGCTGGCCTTTTCATGAAATCCCTTCTAATTCTAAAAATGGAGGAGTATTGGCTTAGCAAAAAGAGATAAAGGAAGTTTTTTTTTGTTTTCTTTATGAGGCATGAGCACCACAAAGACTGGACACTTGTTTAAACTATATATGAGAGTCATTTGTGGTACTTAAAGACTCTGTATGGGCAGAATAAGATAAGGTGGATGTTAAAGATGTAAAATCTGACAAAATCATGCTCCAGGACTGTAGAAATATATATTATCACAAGAATTAGAATCCTCTGCTTTTCTGCGACTCCACAGAAAGGCCCAGAGATTCTACCCTTGCCTAGGTAAGCACACTGGGAGCTGGCACTGGCATGTATTGTGTTTTTTTACTTTTGTTCAATGTTTTTTATTTTTGTTCATTTTATTTTGGAAGGGGACTGCAGCATGGGTTAATCCCTCATTTTCATGCAAGGTTCACTTTAAAGACTCATTTACATTACATCTGCTTTCCAGGTTGTGCCTACAGACTTACTGTAGGCACAACCTGGAAGCAGCTCTTTCTATCTAACCTTGCCTAAATAACTATTTTACACACCTAAATCATGTCTTCCAAGTCACATGGGATAAACACTTCCTATTTGCTGTTCAGTAGGAGTGTCCCAAGATATTGCCAAAATGGAACCCACAGTGACTGTTGGAGACCTACAGTGTTAGATTACTGGTCCCCTGCACCCATAAAGGGCCAGAAAGGCTGCACAAAGAAAGTAAGTAAAGAAACAAAAGCCGAATTGGGTAAATTAGAGACAGAGGGGGATTTAAATTTTGCCCATAGATGGGTTTTAAAATTATCTCTCACAAAAGTCATTAACTTTAAAGCTACAGCATTTTTAGTTTGTTTCAGATATTGTAGGGAATGGACCAGAGTGTTTTTAGGGATATTGCCTGTTACCCAAAACTAAGATAATTTTAAGGAAACCTTCATAAAATAACAGAAAAATGTTTTATTACATTTTCAAATGAAAAAAATGAAATGTCTTTTTGAATACAGTCAATGTGAATATCTGCGTGTTTTCCGATACTATAACCCTGTTATCCCTTAATCCCTTGTACAAGAGGAAGGGGGCTTTGATAGTGGCCAAGCAGGCTTTGCTTTAATTCACATTCTGAAAGTCAACAGGCTGACAGGATGAGAGAAAGCAATTTGCTTGTCCTTTATTGTCCAATCAGCAGGCTGAAAAGAGGGGTTTCCGTGAATCTGTACCGTTTATCAGTGGAGGTGTAAGGTATGGCGATGTTGCCAGAATCATAATTTTGGCTGCACAGAATTTTTGGCAGCTAGAACAGTTCATGTATATTAATTTCAGCTGTACATTTAGCTGTTTGCCTCAACTTGGTTTTAAGATCTCTTTTATGTTTGTTTAATGATGTGCCTAAACATCACAGGGCATATAAATGTAAGGTTTCAGTATTGCTTGTGCAGCATATAATATATCAAAAGGTAAATATAATCTAAATTTTAGAAGCACAGATTTTTTCAGAATAGGTGTGATAAGATTTTTATTTGGCAATGTTACTATACAGATGTTTTGATCATTACTGGAGTTTTCTGTAAAAGCACATGTTTATTTTTTTGTGCTGGGAAATGGATTAACACCTTATTTGTAGCTTTGATGTGCTGGTAAAACCACAGAGGCACAGTAGCTGACTGGTAAGTGAATGGAGAAAGATGTTTCATGTGCTCTGAACTTTGTATTCTGTGTTATAACACTATTCAATCAAACCACAATGACAGAAGATGAGCTGAAATACAAAGCAATACAAAGAGACCCGGTAAAGATCATTAAAGAGAAGATCATATATTAAAGTTTACCTTATCTTAAATTAATGGGCAGAGCCATGCTAACTTCTTCTTTATGCACTTGAACCAACTGTACATCCAGGAATGGTGGTTTATATCACAGATTCAGCCTAATATGAGAAAACTATTTAAACCAAACTGGCCATAAATTGCTCCCCAATGTCTGAATTATAGAGACCCTTGTTCCCACGTACTATGCACTAATCTATATACTATGCACTAATCATGGTCAATAAGCCTGAAACATCTGTAAGAAGTTTAGAATAAATGTCTATAATATTAGGTTATATCCGAACTATACACCAGAGGTTCTGGATGAACAGTTGACCACAGGGCATCAAGAAATGATTGGTATCACTCTATCCTAGGATGAAATATAAACCCCCTCATTTTGGAATTTGTGAAAGAAGCAAGTCTTGTTGATATCTTCTATTTTATAAAGGTTCTAATGTATATCATAAATTGTTTTCTTTTTTCACTTCTGAGGTTTTTTCTACACCTTGAATTACATTTTTTCTGCTCACCTCAATAGACTCCTCTCTATAACTCCTCCTTGTTAATGTGAAAAGATTACAAGTCAATAACACAATATCACCTCAAAAGATCTCTGGCATATTTAATGGGTATTTTGCAGTTATACAACAATATAACAAAATACTTTCAATGGTAAATTTAGCAGATAGGAGAAGTTCTTTGCGTACACTTTAAGGTTTCCTTGCAGGTCATTGCATTGATGTAGCAGGGGTAAAATGCAAAAAAAAAATTACTTTATAGGCTCACATACCAATAGGGCATTTAAAAGTACATTTTAATTCAAATCTCAAAATAAAGAGCTACAACATATGTTAAAAATAGGACAACCTTCCATATAAAGAGGACTATGGTACTAGTAGAAAGTCACACCATTAGGGCAATAAAAGGTCATTTTTATTTAACTCTCAAGGGTACCTACAGCAATAGAGCATGAAACATTTTATGATAGAAGTAAACTATAAAACCATGTTGAGATGGTACCTAGTCCATGATAGGATTGTGAGACAGGTGCTCTTCTCTCTGCTGGGAATCATGTGGGAATGTTGGCTCCATGCAACACATCTGGTGGTCATGCCCGGTTGCTCAGAGGTTTTGATTAGAGGTTCTCACAGTCCTTCAAATATCCCTGGCAGTTGTACCGGAATGTGCCTTATTTAGTAGAATTGCTTTACCACTACCAAACCCTCAAAAAGATTGATCTGTTACAGTATTGCCCTCGTGAAGGCCTAGGGGTCTTCTGACATTAACAGCGAATTAACAGTGAATTTTTAATGTTACATTAAATACGTTTGAATTCACCTGGAATCCTTAGCTGGACTTTTATAATTCTGGAACACCAATCTTGTTTTAATGAGAACTATCTTGCCATCATCTCTTAATAACGTACCCCAACACACAAGGGTAGTAGGTGCCATCAGACTCACACTGCAGCACACAACAATAGATAGCATTGGATATAAAAAAGGACACAGGTGCAGTTTTTGGTCTGTTTTATTGTGTTGGCAGTTTTGTTTTCAAAATTATTAGATGCCTCAATGTAACACCTATCGAGATGCATGTAATAACTAACATTGTTAGACCACAAAGGTCTGCAGAAATAATAACATTTGCCAAAAGTACATTTTAAAGCCAGTTTTTTCCTTGTCACTGAAACCCATTAGCAGTAAATCATTTACTATAGGTGTCAGGCCCTACATTGCTACTACTGTATCAGACCTTCAACAAGAACTAGATTATGGAAGTGTAATCACCTGGTGGATTTACAATGTGTCAACGTTTTGAACAAGCAGACTTGTAGTGAAAGGAATGTGGGTATCTAAAGTATTCCCTTCAGCAATACTTAATATGTGCAGTTGTTTGATTAGAGTTTGACAACCATATCTTTACTAAGCAAGCAAAGAATGTTAGATTTCTTAATTTGAAAGGTATTTAGTCAGTTATTGAAAGATGAACTTCTGCCCACACCAGGAATGCAAATTCTGGACAACTACTGCTTCTCTTTTCCTATGTGTACAGGTTTCTACAGAACTGACCTTCAATGAATTTATTTGAATAATTCATTTCTTACAGATTTATATTGCTGTAGATGGTAGGGCTGCTTTTCTAATGGAAAGCATTTTCAATTGTAAAGTAAATTGTCACCTATTTGATAAAGGAGGTAAGGTTGTGCTGACTTAAATCAGCACAGAGGTTCAGATTATCAGGTTCAATTCTTGGGGTAGACGATCCGTTGGACCTATAAAAACTTGGTGGATTCAATCAGGAATAATTTTCGTAACCCATAACATATTATTTGCCTTTGAACTATGGTCAGCAGTTTACAATGGTTCATTATTGCACAGGGAAATCTGGGTGACCTAAATGACCAAATATTTTCAAATATGTCAACTGGAATTTTCTGCATTATTATCACATCACAAGGTCCTACCGTTTAAAAATGAGCTAACAGCTTTGTTCATCAGGCCACCATGATTGGTAGAGGATTTACATCACTGGACAATGTAATTATTGCTGGATATCCTGGTACAAGGGCTGTTTGACAAGTAATGAGCCTCAACTATAAAGACAAAAGCTAAGAACTTTATTTTCTAGGCATTTTCAATATAATTTCCATGAAGAAGAATGCACATTTCAGATCTTTCTTTTAAGGCCTTTATACCTTTTTATTAGAACTCAACATCTTGGCCCTCAAGGAAGTGCTCAAGAGTCAAATTTCTTCCCTTTTAGATATTTCTTTAAAATTCCAAATAGATAATAGTCTGATGGGGCCAAATCTGGCAAACAAGGTGGGTGTTCTAACAATTCAAAGCTGCATTAATGAATTGTGGCCATTGCAACAGCTGGCGCATTGTTTTGATAAAACAAAACAGCTTTTGTCAACTTTCCCCATCTTTTCGCCTTTAATTCCTCTATGTGTTGTAATTTTTAATAAAATAAATAAATACATTTTTACAGTGTCTATGTATTGTCTATATGTACTCCAGCTCTCAGGAATTTTTGGACCCACCTAGGTGGGGAGATAAATATTTACAAGCCTGGAAAGATTGATGACATCTGCTTTGGGGAACAAGAACAGGGGAAAAGGATCTTCCCCATAACAATGGGACCACCACTAATGAGGGTAAGCATAGGGCATGGTTTGGCACAGGAACGAATGGGTCAAAATCTTAACAATCCCCTTTTTTCTGTACAATTAGGCTAAAAGTCCCCCATGGCAGTGCTAGGTTCCTCATGCCTTTTCTATTTTTGACATTATTTTAGGGCCTATTAGCCTTGATCAGTGGCAAGAATTTAATTGTGAAATTATAACTGTAAAAACACATACAGAAAAGCTGCACCAAACATCTATCAATCTGCTCTATTCTGTAAAATTATTATAAAAAGTTTTAGTTTACACTGAAAAATAACCATTGTTTTTATATTATCCAAACTTTACACTTGAGCTCTTTGCCTTTCGAGATCAAATAACTTTCTAATCCCATATACAGAACCAACACCATCCTTGGCACACCCTGGCCTGAAATACTCCCAAAACTGAGTGGCAGGCTGCCAGAAATCTTGAAATACTTTACCTGTAAAGTATTATTGGGTAATAGAATAATTATTCACTTAACCGGATGTGAATCAGAGTGAAATTCACATAACACTCATTGTTTATCTTGACAGAATTTTTTTTCAACATAATGGAAAATTCAAATTTTCTTTTACGTTTTAAGTTTTTTGAAAGTTCTACTTTCTTTAAAAATGGCATACTGTATATAATTCGTACACAAGCTGTTATGTTGTTGTTTGATATTATTAAATATTATCTGAAGTGACAACCTGGAGACTCTCTGTATTATTATTATTATTAAACAGGATTTATATAGCGCCAACATATTACGCAGCGCTGTACATTAAATAGGGGTCTGTACACCATTGTCAAAGAGAATCCCCCTAGAAATATAATTTCCCGCTTGTATATTTGGCTTACTGATTTTATCAGAAGTCTTCAGTAAGATACAAACAAAATTTTAGGCATCTCACGCAAAAAAAAATTTAATTTTTGATGAGATACTCTCTAAGTCTTTAAGCGATTAAAAGGGAAGCATTCCAACTTTCTTCGTAGCTTATTTTTTAATTATTTTTTGTTTAAATTAAGGAATCTGTTTGGAAAGGACATAGTAAAATAAACAGATTGTTTTTCAGAACAGGAAAAGGTAGAAAAGTGCATGAAAGTTTGTTCTATTATTACAATGTACATGGAACAACAAAAAGGAAATTCTTATTTACTTACCAATCATTGAGTTTTATATATAAATATATATGTATATATATATTTATATAATGTGGGCTTTTATTTGTGTCTGTGTCCTCACTGGGGAAGTTTCTCCAAACAGGAAGGGAGGGGAACATCACACCTACAATAAGCATCTACATAATATTAGGCTATCTACACCGTAAACCAGAAGCTGTGAAGACATTGCTGACTCAGGGACATAAAGTAATGATTTGCCAAGCTGTCCCATATCATGGTAAATAAAGAATAAACCCCTTTTTGTTATTGTGATGTAGACATGTAGATGACATGTAAAGGCTATAAAATAGCTCTCATACAGTAACGGGCCATCACGTGATTCCTCTTTCCATTACCAAACAATACAAAATAGTTATAGGAGTAATGCTGAACATTAACTTATAACTAAAGTTACACTTATGGTGCTTTAATGTGTGTCCCCACCCCCACTCACACAATTATATACTCACCTATCTTGTTTCAATCACCTCCAATCCATCCTATGAGAAGTTTGAATATGCCACCAAAATATTTGTACAGTAAAAAAATATAAAAAATGGTTAAAGTATTCCAAAATCACAATATTTTTAAATTCATTAACAAAAAAAAACAATTTAAAAGTAAGCCACTGTAGTAACTCAATTGTGGAATTCTGGGAGAGTTGCCCTGTTTTAATGAATATTTAATAAATGCTTTAACAGAAAGCTGAGTAGTGCACTTGAAATCCATAACACATCTTTCAGAAAGTGATATTTCTTGAAGGTGCAGAATAATCATTTGTCTAATCATTGTGCCCCCATCAGGGGCTTTGGTGACTGATACTGAGTCAGGTTCGCTCAATCAATGCTTTTCTTCCTCTTTCAGTAGAGATGAGATGACAAATGACACTGGTAATTTGACTTTCATTGCCATACCCTTTGTAACAATTACTACTTAAGACCACATTATCTAATTAGACTTTCACTACTTGTGCTGGCAGGGACCAGTAACTCCAGCCATAAAGAAAAACTACTCTGGTGATCTTAGTTATTATGGACTTGATTTATTAAAGCTCTCCAAGACTGGATGAGATAAACTTTCATGAGAGAACCTGGGTGATACAGCAAAAAGAGAATGAATTTTTTTTTAAAATGTATTTGCTATTATTTGGCAAATATTTTTAATCCTAGACCAGATCAATTTCAGGTTTACTGGATCACCCAAGCCCCCCCATAATACCCTATTTCTCTAGTCTTGGAGAGCTTTGATAAATCTGGCCCTATATTGGAAGGAAAAAGATGAAGAATGTAGACATTAAATATAACATTTTAATAATTCTAACACATGGGGATGTTTATTTTTAATATATTTCTTTGAACTCATTAATGCATTTAATTGACTTTAATACTCTATAGAAAACAGATTCAGAACTGATTTAGTTTTGCATTTGATGTTTTGAATCAATCCTATCATCTAGCTGAATTTTATTATCCTCATCATAATCATATGGCATCAACAATATCATAATACCATTTTATTAGTACAATAATAAAACAAGCATGTAAATAGCTGGGAACTCTAATGGATAAACCCTAGGGCCGAATTCATATTTTTATTGCACTAACAGGCAGTATAACATAAATGGTACAGGGTGTTGCAGTGGAATTCATTTTTAAAGACATACCAACTCACATATTTAGAGCATGACATTGGAACTGTTTTAGCACACCACTATACATAAATGTGAACCATCTGTACTTCGTGATGCACTGACATAAAAAGTGCAGGTGCATTACATTTGTTGTACTAAATTCCCATTCAAAATGAATTGGCTTTCTTATTGCAATGCATGTTAGAGCAGTGGTCGCCATCCTTTTGGAGCTCATGGACCACTAAATTTGCATGTGTCACTCAAAGGGGAAGAAACTTTCCCCATAGTGATGTCATAATGCCAGAACCCGCACACTCTTTCGCAGGTCTGAGTCTACCAACCTGCCCCCTGAGCATGCGATCCATACGGAGGACATGGTCCGCGACTCTAGGCGGTGCACCCCCCAGCGGGGTCCTTCTCCCAACCTTGCTAGGGTGTGCACTGGCCAGAGCCGCGGACCCTAAAATTTTCTTGTGGACTACCAGTGGTCCACAGACCACCAGTTGGCGGCCGCTGTGTTGAAGAACTACCTTATGTACAGTAATACACTGTAAAGGTCTAAAGCTGGATAAAAGGTGCCCATAATGCATTAGGTTACAGTTTCTAGATCTGACCATTTTACTGGAAGACAACCTTTCACAACTATTAACAGATTAAGCAATCAGAAAACCTAAGGTAGAATTAAAGGCTCAATGTCCATAGCTTGAGTTGTAATATGGCTTAAGATCTCTTATTCAACAGGTCAGGATTATTCATAGTAAATCGATAGGATGATGCAACTCTTGTTTACATTCATGATTTTAATAAAAAACATTTTTAAAGTTCATATGTGTTTCCTTCCATCAAACATGTACTGTAAAAATTGTAAATGGGATGGTAAAGGTACCAGAAACTATACAAATCTAATAAAAAGAATGATACTTTAATAAAATAATGTGTAATATATATTTTCCATTTATATGCAAGGAGCTTTGGTGGGTCTCCTTTTTTTTTAACTTGAATATTTTGCCCTATTTATATTTATCCATGATATCAATATCATGTTATGTAACTCTGCCTATTACTTAGTGGTATTTTCAATGTTCTACTACATGGGACATCTATATGTAAATGTATTTATAGATTGGGTACAGATGCTAAATCATTCACCTGGCGAAGGTATAGGAAACGCATTGAGAAGTGGAGATAAATAATGCTAAATCTAATTACAGATGTTTAAAACAAGTGTGTGACTTCTATCATCATGTGATATTATACATTCTTTTGGAAAAAGAAAAAACAACTCCTTAGCTCCTTTCAGATAATACAAGCTCCAGTTAAAGAAAAGAATGTGATAATGGTTGTAACCATTACAATTGTTTTTCTTAATATTTATATGTTTGAATAAAGTATAAAGTATTAATGAAGTATTATTCTTTTTAATAGATTTGTATTGTTTCTGGTTTACAAATTGTAAAATATATGTTTGAAGTTTATTCAAAATGTGGTTCCAATTTGGGTTAATATTTAGAAGCTGTTTTCTTCAATCTCTGCCCAAAAAGTAATGTTTGACCCATACTTTCTCCTTCTTCTCACAGAAGCGTGTTTTATGAAAGATTGTATTCACAACACCATATAACCTGTTTACTTCAGTGTAAATCAAGCAATAACCATAGAGGAAACAGCAGAGGAAACGTCGAAATTGATTCTGGGGATGTGTTCTTTCATATTACACTTTGCCACAAAACTAAGATATCTGAGACCCATGTAATATGAGCACAAACCTACATAATTTATTTAAACTAAGTCCAATTAGGCAGGACCTTGCAAGACATAGCCGATTATAGACAGACATTGCTTAGCGCTTGGTCAACATTATTTGATTACCAGTTTCCTCCAAACTAGGCAAAACTACCCAAAACTATACCCTGTCTTCTTCCTTTTAGGTCTAAATAGTAACATTTGGTAATCCACACCTTGCTGTTATATAATTCCTACACAAGCTGTGCCAGTATATCTTTTGAGATAATCAGATCATTTTTTCATAACCAATTACTCTCTTATACTTGTACCATTCAGAACCATGCAACCTAATTCCAAAAGTGTTCCTGTTTAAACAATGTATCTGATTTGTGATATAGCCAAGATCAGATTTCAGTAAACATATATGTGCTTTTTCGGATATTGACCCTATCTGGCCTTGGTGACCGTTTTTATGGATACAGAAAGTGATGGAAAAACTAGGAAAATACTAAGTACGTTTGGCCTTGGGGGTAAAAACAACTAAGTAGTAGATTCCTGTAGCCTGAATAAAATGTACCATGCAAAGTATGCCTTAGGGCCACACATTCCTGGTTATGGTGAAAGGACAATATTGTTATAGGGTATTGTGAGCCACATCATCGGCATCAGTTTCCTTTGCACATCTTGGCATTTGGTCACATGGTATCTCAGGTTCACAAAGGAAGTCTGTGTTGGAAGGCTTTTTTCTATCAGATGATATGATTACAGGCCTGTAAGGGTGCAGCTTTATTGGGCCTGATTTATTAAAGGTCTCCATAACAGAGAGAATACACTTTAATCAGTAAACATGTGTGATCCAACAAACCTAGAATAGATCTGGTCTAGGATTGAAAACATTTGCTAACAAAAAGCAAATGACTTTCCAGGTTTGCTAGATCACCCAGATTCACTGATGAAAGTGTATCTTCTCCAGTCTTGGAGAGCTTTTATAAACTAGCCCCATTATGCCCACCATGTATTTCCTTCAATAATAAAGTATTTTCATTGGCCTCCAGTTCAACATATGTTATTAGTATTGGCACAGGGAAAAATGCCTACCAGTATCCCAACCCAGCACTTCTCTGCACAGGATAAAAAGGTGAGAGGAAATCTCCAGATAGTGGCAAATTCTTGCAAAAACTGACTATGGGGAATTTTCTTAGTTTGTAGCTTCTGCTGCTGTTCCTCCGAGACAAAAATCTCCTCCAGTGCAGCAAAACAATAAACTTATGTGGGTTGTAACACTTCCCTAGTCTAAAGAAATCAGGAGGAAAGGTTTGGGCTATATATGTCCACTCTGAATACCATTTTTTTTGTTCATAAAAATGTTTATTCTTAGACGGCAATTACTTGTGTATTTGAGTAGAAGTAAACTAATATACAAAATCCCCTTATTTATTAGAAATTATTATTATTATTTGTTATTATTAAACAGGATTTTATAGCGCCAACATATTACGCAGCGCTGTACATTGGATACGGGTTACAAATGACAGCCGAATATAGACCCTGCCCCAAAGAGCTTACAATCTAGGAGGTGGGGGGAGTCTCACACAATAGAAGGGGAGATGTGGAGTGATGGGAAGTAGTGAGGGTTTTAAGAAGAGAGGAGAAGACGGGAAGGCAAGTTTGAAAAAAATTTTTGAAATCTGTTCAGATCCACTCCCATTGCTTTGGTGTCATTCCTAATGAGAGTAAATTCAGATTTTGTTCTTTCAATAGAACCACACTAATTTTACAGACAGGAAGTTATATGATGTAACAGTAATTAAGTTGTCACTGTGAAATCATCCAGGGTGTTAATTAGTCAGAAATTAACATAACATAAGAGGTGGTGGAATGACTGCACATTGGCAGCTTCAACATGCTTTTCCAAATACAGTCCAGAAATATGAGTTTGTAACTTAGTGCATTTTAGATCCATTTGTATAAGAAAGCATAGAAAGAAAAATATTAGTTCTGCACTGTTTCAGCGGCAATTAGGCAATGTTGCTTGTTATGCAAATAGCCAAAAAAGCAGAACATGTACCTGTGTGTAAAACATCCAGAGATGCATAAGAGCTCCAGCTGGTGTTCATATGTAAAGATGTATGTTGTAACTATTATGAATATTAAACTATATTTATAAAGCAGCAACATATTATATTGCCTTGTAGAATAAGTATAGGGTGACAACTTTGAAAAATGTAGTACATTGAAGAGATGTCAGTTTGTTCTTTTTATATTTTTCCTGAATGACTATATTGTAATACCTTTGTACTGTTTTCTGAGAATTGTTTAAACTCAATAAATATATAAAAAAAAAAGTATAGGGTGACAAACTGGCATATTTATCAAAGTAGAAGGACAAGTACAAAACAATTACACAGGAGGGTAATAGCACCCTGCCCAATAGCGCTTACATTCCAAGAAGTGGGGGATAGCTTAGGAGGGGTTACAGAATGGTGGCTAATTAGTGATGGGTTAAGAGGCAGATGAAGGTGGGTAGACAAGGTGGGTTTAAAGCAGGGGTGCACAACATGTGGATCGCCATCTACCTGTAGATCGCAAAGGCAACACCAGTAGATCGCGCAGCCCTGCCCTTCAAAATAAACTCTGCCGAGCACAGGAGTTATTAAGTCCAAATTCCATTCCACCATGACTGATGATCATTTGGAAGTCTGTTTGAGGCTGGTTACCAGCAATGACTGTCCAGACTATGCAACTTTGGCTGATTCCATTCAGTTTAAGAAGTCATTGGAGTAATGGTAATGGGCCAAAAATGTACAGAATTGTGTTGTGCCATACATGTTCAATGCTGTTATGCAAGGTAAATAATATATATTTTAAATATAAAGTATACTCAGTATATATACAAATAAATATATGTTTTACTTTTTTATTGTTGGTAGATTATTTTGACTGGGTTTGGGCACCCCTGGTTTAAAGGGTGGAGTTAAGGAGAAGAGAGTTCCAGAGAGTCGGAGCAGCTGTAGAAAAGTCTTGGAGTTCTGCATGTGACGAGGTTAGAAGTGAAAAAGTCATTGCCAGGTCAATGGAGGGGTGGAGAGGGCTTCTGGGGGTGTATTTGTGTGTCACATCAGAAATGTAGGTGAGACAGGAAGGATTTAAAAAGAAAAGCACAGTAGCTTGGATTTTATTCTTAGGGTGAATGGAAGCCAGTGAAGAGATCTGTAGAGAGATGGTAGATAAGGAGAAGTGTGAAGGATAGATACATCTAGCTGCAGCATTCAGAAAAGATTATGGAGATGAGAGTCCACTCTCAAAGCAGAGAAAAGGTAAGAATTCACACCAATGATTCACAGGGTTCCGATAATCAGGTAATCTTTTGTAGATATGGCACTAGTATAGTTTGAAAAAGATTGGATGGTGGTAAGTAAGTATGGAGGGATCTAGCAGGGTTTCTTCAAAATTGGGAGGGCAAATATATGTTTGAAGGTTGATGTGAAAATATTAGTACAGAGGAAACAGTTGAACAGTTCAATTACTGCAGAGAATTAATCACAATTCATAATGGATTAGGTTGACTGGACAGATAATAATTATTAGTTTTTCCTGGTTGTGGGGCCTGAAGAATTTTTCATTCCCAAATTGTACTCTGGAAAATCTATTGTATATATATAGCACCAAACTTATATCAACAGCTGGGGGGAACAAAGAAAAAAGTCAGAAATCATTTAAATAACATGTTTGGAATGCTTTAAAGCTTTACATGTTTTTGTGAGGTTTGTGTGAATCAGACCCCTCTCCAGACATGAAATCTAGGTGACCGTAGAAGAGGGTGTCAGTAAGGAAAAAAACGGCCAGCTTTATTTTTACTTTTTGACTGAGTATGTCTGTCCCAAGTTGTCAGAAAAAATATATTATGAAGCTTTCAGAAAAAAGTAAATACACACAACTTTCTTCATGTGTCTAAAATGTTTGGCATTTAATGAGCTAGTCAATCTGTTCAGACTTGGTAACGGGGCTCTGAGGTTGCTAGTTACATGTGTTGTTTGTAAGGTTAACACAATCAATATGATGTACTGTGTTTTGTAAATATGTGAACACTCCTTTGGTTTGCACCTTCTTGTCTTTATGTTAGGGAGGAGTGCTGTTTTCAATACACTGTGATGTAAAGCATGATCTCCACCCTCATACTAACAAAATAATTTTGCATCCAGTGTGCACTGTGGGTTTGTTATACATAACAATATGCAGAATGTGGAGTTTTTCGGTGCAATGTTCTTTTTGCAAAAGCAATATCAACATAATATTGTAAGTAAAAAAGTTCTAATACATATATTGCATCATACACTACTTTGTTAACTATATACATCATAAAAAGGTAGATAGATAGATAGATAGATAGATAGATAATAGGTAGATAGATAGATAGATAGATAGATAGATAGATAGATAGATAGATAGATAGATAAATAGATAATAGGCAGACAGAGAGAAAGACGGCCCTAAAGCAATGCAAACAGTTTCATATCAACTCTAAAATTTAAATGCTGTAGGTGCTTTTTGATAGAAAGACTGAACCTAAAACTAAACATTTAACAAACAAAACCCAAAAATAGCTTACCTTCAAGGAAATGATGAGTACATTTAGATATAGGGTTAATTGACTGTGTACATCCTGCTGGACTTGTCACAGCTTCTGAACTTTCACTATGTGACCAACATAATCACATAGTCTTTGGCTTTGAGGGTGGCAGGGGCCTTTCTAAACTCAACCAGTAAATAAAAAGTCAACATTTGCATATACATTGATCTGCCTGTTGATCATTGTGACTTGTGGCTTTTATTAAAGATAAGTTCTGTTTATGCATTATTTTTATTTTGAATTACCCAGGTTGTTACTGATCATTGTAAAGATGTGGTATAGGACACTTCCCCATAGTATCAAGCATGAATTGTATGTATAGCCAAATAAAGTTAGAGTTGGAAAGGCTTAGAATTTTTGTCTTATGTTCACAGCTATTTAGGGTTCTGGGATTTCTCCTAACCTATTGTCATAGGTGAAAATGTGCAGACACACAAAGTGACGGCAAATCTCCAACAACAATCCTGATAATAATATTATTACATACAGTATTTATATAGCACCAACATATTACGCAGCACTTTACAAAGTCCATATTCATATCCTATGTCTACACAGCACTTTACAAAGTCCATACCATAGTCCTATGTCTAAGGTCAATTTTTGGGGGGAAGCCAATTAACCTAACTGCATGTTATTTTGGAATATTGCTTTTTGATATAGAATGGGGACACCTAGAACATACGTGCTGCAGATTTTACATTGCTTCTTGTCCATTGAAAGCAAAGCTAGGATATCAAGAGTAAAAGTACAGAAGTGTCTAATATTTAAAAGAATCCAGAACTATCTACCTAGCACTGAACTAATACCTTTTGTTAAGAAAATTAAAAAATGCTTAGTGATAATATGATAATAAGTTTCATGCAATATATATATTTTTGGGTGTGTGTGAGTCATAAATAAAAGTGCCAGGATGATTGCAATGACTTTACCCATCGCATAACATACAGCTGCTATGGGACCTGTGGTAGGAGGGGTCCTAATATGGAAGTTGTTAAGGAAAAAGAAACTGAGGTTTTCAGTATAGAAGGGGTGAAGTCAGACAACAGAAACCTTTCTAGTCACAGAAGCATTTGCCCATTTGTTTTAGCACTGTAGATTTAAAACACTCAGAATTTCTGCAATATAATAAAATAAACCTTAATGCAGTAAAAAAAAAATGAGTGAATGAGTCTCCATTCCACTATAACTTTATAAGACAACTGAAATTTGTTCTTTAAAAAAAAATGTAAAGCTAGAGTTTATGACCATGCTGTCAGCTCTCCGGCTAAATTAATTTAGGTGTATTTTATCTTAGAATCAGCTAATGTCAAGGTTGACATTGGCAGCTACTACAGAAAGTAGTATTATTGTGGGGGGCGGGGGGTTTTCAAAATTTGATCCCAAGATTTATAGATGCACCCCTAAACTCAACAAATACCAGGTTACAGCAATCTTTGTCCAGTAGGTCTGGATCCCTGCTACTTTATGTTATATATAATAATGTTTCTTTATTTACATTTCCCCTTTTCAAGCTGTAAAGTAACTGAAAACAAAACTGTGTTTTATCATGCAAAACGTATTTTTTAATACCTTACCCTTTTTGTAAATTACACTCCACCTGACTGACCTCATTAATATTCCCAGCACAATAACAAAAAAAAGTATCAAAAAGAAACTTTTGTAATGTGTGTCAGTGTACAAATATGTTTCCACATCTCAGCATCAGAAAATGGAAAGAAATTGAAACCGCAATTATTGGTGTAAATGGGACTAATATACATAAAGTGACTTACATTTTGTCGTATTTTCTGGAAATGCTAAGAGCTGCTCAGATATTAAATGAATATATAGTAATACATCTATAGCACATCTAAACCTAAAAACAAAAATGTGATATATTGCAGCTTAACAGATGTGGTGGCTAAATTCTTTCTTTTTTAAGTTTAATTTTAGCAACACACTTACAGACCTAGGATGACAATACTCACCTACAATTCTATAATGGGGCAACAAAGAAATGATGAGACCACATGGCTGAACTTTTTTCTTCTTGTCCATAATATGGTATGTTCAAATAGACGTGAGAGAGATATTTGAAGGAATGTCTTGCATTGATTAAATAGATATGAGAAAACACTTTCAAAAGTAAATGTAGAAGACTAACGACAAATTTTCTTACATACTTCAAGAAACGGTTTGATCTGAAAGGTTGGAATTAATGTTGTTGTTGGTAAATACAATAATTCTACAGCATAAAAAACATGGGAGTATGTCTGGGTTCATACTCCAGTTTTTACAGGTCTAATTATCCTATATGTTTTTTTAAAACACATAAAGAACAAATAAACATGCAATTCCCTTTTCAGTTTGACTCTGCAGAAGTTTAATGATTTTTTAAATGCCAAACTCATTATCTTGAATTGAGCACTACTCTTAAAATGCTATTAAATGTCTCAAGTTGCATCAGAAGCAACACATGCCTGAAGGTTTTTTATTTCACATTAGGATACAATATGGCATTTTTTACCTTATATAACCTTTTCAATTCCTTAAATAATTGAAAAAAAGCAAACTGTGTTTTTTTTTTATATCTAGACCATATTTATATATCTAAATGTATATTCTCCACTGAGATGACCGCACCCCACACAGTTGTCCCCTCGGTGTTCAGCTCCAGGTTTACTCTCACTCACCAGTAAGATTTGAATTCCAGTACAGTTGATTTTTCAGTGTTAATACAAGTTTTGAATACACAGATCACTACCTGGTATGCATGCCACTAACCTGCAGTCAATATGGCTTGACGGGCCCATTCATTTTAAAAGCCTTTCTTCTGTTTGGTTGCAGCCATGGATGCTATTGCTGCATGAACATCAATTTGCTCAGGGTGATTCCTCGCACACGCTCCAACCATACAATGGGAAAGACAATGCAGCACAGCATTTGGACTGTTACTAACCCTCTGTCTAGCTTGTTTGGACAAAAAGTCCACCAAGTATCAGAAGCATCATCTAGAATAATAATGAAAGTTTTCCTAAAAGCTGGAAATTGGCAAGCATGCCATTCAAATACACCAGAATGGCTAAAAATCATTCACTGTTTAGTTTTCTTTTATGATAAGCAACCCTGCAATTTGCAGTTAAATAAAGTGAAAATAAAATTTAACGTGAAATCTTATGTAGAATTATCCAACAATACCCAAATAACAATGGACTTAACATATGATCTGCTTGGAACAGAATGATTGATTCTCTAACCAGGACCACTATAAGCAAGCAATGTGAGAGACGTCCTAAACTCCTGTTGTGTAGGGTGAATCTGTAGGTACATGAATATAAGCCTAAGGAATATAAGTGTAAGGCTAGGTACACACGTGCAATTGTTCTCATCCGATAATCGGCTCAGGGCCGATATCGGGTGAAAATCCTGTGTGTGTGCAGTGCTTGTCGTCCATTATCCGAGCGGGTTGCGGATCCACGGATAATGGACGACGAACAATCATAATAGAAGTGAAGGGGGAGAACGCGCAGCAGGGTGTCGCTCCGTCGTTCTATTCTTCCCCTCTCCATAGAGCAGAATAGTGATGTATATACAGCACTCGTTCATGCATCCTGCAGCCGTTAGTCGTTGGAAAAGATCCTTTACAATGACAAATATTGCACGTGTATAGTCTAATTGTCAGCACTCATCAATCTCCTCCAAATCAGCCTTCATTGGAAGTCCATATGGCCACTCAAAAACTGTTTTAGCCTGGAATCGGACGGGTCAGACCTTAGTTATAGAACATAGACTATAGGCCTGACCATCATGATACATGTAAGCAGTTTCTCATATTTCTATGGCCATATGGGCTTTCAATTAAGGTTTATCTTATGGCTATAACACTGTACAAATTCTTTGTCTTAAGAAGATGGTCTGCTGTCCAGGGACTTATAAGAGGGGGTTTTCATTTGAGGTTATAGCAGTTTTTGATTTGTATCTATTTTGGTGACTTCTGAAACAGTTATTTTCCACAGCCATTGTTACATTTTATTTATGGACCTAATCATTTTGCAATATCATTTATGATACCTTGTTATACTTTGTTATTAGTTATGATACTAAACAAACACATTGAGGTCTATTTATAAAATGTTCATTCATCATTTCTTTGTTCAAATGTGTATTATTTCCAATCAGTAAATAAAGAAGAGAATAAATCTGGGTGAAAAATGTCTAAATCACAGCTGAAGCAATAGATGAACAATTTGTAAATAGACCCCACTCAATTCTTTCTTTTGATGGTATAGTCTTCCAAAAATTATTAATTTTGATAACATTTTAAAAGCCTACAGTTAAAAAAAAACTTTTTTCCAGTTGGCTCTGTGATTCATCTTTTTTAATATATCATTTTTAAAATATCTAAAATAATGGCCCCGGCACAAAGCATTTTATTGTTATTCACAAAAGAAACCAAAGTTCACAAAAGGCTTAAAAAAAACAATTTCATGGTGCTCCTACAAATCACATTTTAAAAAATGAATTTTAAATCGTGTTAAGAAATGCAGGAAGGTAGAAAACATTATAAGGCTGATTTAGATAATAGTCATTGTTTCTATTTTCAAGGTTTTTAAGCAGTTCTTTGGGATTAAAAATAGATATAAAGATTGTATTTTCCATCTTATATGATATAACTGCAATGGGCCCAGTTTATTAAAGCTCTCCAGGTCTGGAGAAAATAGACTATCATAGGGGAACCTGGATGATCAAGCAAAAATGAAGTTAATTTCCTAAATATCATTTATTAGATGGCAAATGTTGTTATTCCTGGGCAAGATCCATTCCAGGTTTGCTGGATCATCCAAGTTCTCCCATGACAGTCTACCTAGCTTTGATACATCAGGAAAAGTGTCTTCTTTGGAGTGAAATTGCAAGAAACAATTCCACCTCCTCTCCTCATCTCACAGGGCACTGCCATCTTCCTTTCTTCTTACACCCAGTGACAATCTTCTGCCATCTATATTGGCCGTGCCAGTGAGATTTAACACCTGCAGGCAAGTTGGAGTTTGTCTATCCTCGGCACATGCAAGGGAAGCCAGGATTGACATCTTTCCCCCATATGTGCAGAGCAACTTTTTCTCATATTCCCGGCACATCAGGCAGATAGTTTGTGTTAATGCAGAAGAGATATCATCTGTCCCATTCTGCAATAACCACCTGCTTGTCTCTTAATTTTGTAACGTGGGAATTTACTTAAACTTTCATTGGTCTCCCTAAGAACACAGGAAGAATACACAAGTCAGCTCTAAATTCCTGACAAGATCAACGGGTATCTTTTGTGTATTTCTCAAGCAAATATAACAAAAATGCTTTTCAATGGAATCAGATGAAAAGAGAGCAAATAGTTCATTGTCAGGGTGTTCATATTTTTTTTACATTTTTTACCAAAGGAATTGTCTGATTTTTTTTTTTAAATTAAAACCTAGTTGAATTGCTGGCTGGCTTTTGCTTTTACTTGTAGATGATACTTTCCTTGTACCTGATATTCAGCTGTCTGTTAGATATCCAGTTATTTATATTTCACTGATGAATAAAAAGCCCTAACAGAAGACATGTAATGTAAGCATCCCTTCATCTATATTGTTTATAAACATCCACAAACTCTGCATTGTTTATATGTGTATGCAGAATCTGTGAATGCCAAAACTAAACAGCACGATATGATTTACATTATGAACTTCTTGTTCACAGTGCTGCGTGTCTCAACACTCACCAAGGTTTTGAAATGTTTTATTTTGGATGGTATACAGGTGTGGATCTATTCTTTCAAACACCCTGAACAGGGTCTGCCATATAAGGTGATGATTTATTCCAAAAATTCTCCAGGTGTATACATTCGCCTCAAGCTGTATCGTGAGTGAATACAGGTACTTACGTTGGAAATAAAGACTATTACACAGGGCCTAATTTTTTTTTTAATGTGATAAAATATTCGGATCAACAGCTGACCGATTTTTTGGGCAATTGGCAATGGAAAGATTGGATGTACTGGTACATATTTATTACATTGATAAAGTACACAACCCCCTTTTACAGCTCCAATCAGTCCTGTGGCTCACCCTGTTCCGGCCCAAAAACGATCCTCTGACCAATCAGAAAAACCATCCAGCTGATTGGTCCAGCACAAAATTGGCAGTGGATCCCCATATATATACTATGTCTTATGGTGGTGGGTGACATGTTTTACGGTAAACCAGCAATGTATTACTTTTTTTGTGTTTGACAATTGAATTGAAAAGTCAACAAATCAAATGCTGATGTGCCTCCAGTTTAAGCTGATTTGATACCTTTTTTTTAAAGGAGGTTGGCTAAAACCCCCTTAGGGATTTAATCCTAAAGTACTTTGAAATGCTAAATGAAAAGAGTAAAATAATGAGAAATATAGTGCCGGATTAAGGTGTATTTACTCCCTACTTCATAGCTGACTTTTTTCTATTTTGCTGGACACTTTAACTAGTGGTTATATAATATGTGTGCTATATATAAATATGTATATATATTTTTTTCTAGTTTTTTGGTTGTCATACTGATAATATTCACACTATTCTCTATTTTTCTAAAAGTATCACTGTCACACAGGTTTTAAAGACACTAATGAAACAAGTATGGAGATCAGAAGTGCTGGCTTTTTCATGGGCATGACTGTTTTAAGTCAATGATTTAAAAAATCATTGCACTGAGACAGTTCTAAGGCAGTCATTAAGACAGCCAGGCAGCTAGCATTCTTAGAAGAAGGTCAGCAGCCACAATCGAAACCCAACACAGAGGAGATCAAGCGCACCCTAAGAACTGTTACCTATTTTTCAGATTGAGATAAAAATTTGGAATTTCACAGCCTTAAAAAAAAATATTGGGGAAGGGGTGCAAATGACAATAATAAAAAAAGGGTTTTCATTATTTATATTTGCTTGTATATATATATTGCCGATATATTACGCAGCCCTTTTTAAAGACTCATGTCATTAACTGTTCTTACAATGTCTATACTGATTATATGTTATTAACCTAATCTAAGGCCTATTTTTCTTGAGGGAAAGCCAATTAACCTAGCTGCATATTTTTGAGATGTTGGAGGAAACCAGAGTGCCTGGAGGAAACCCACGCAAACACGGGGAGAACATAGAAACTCTGTGCAGGATGTGTCCTGGCCGAGATTTGAACCTTGGACCTTATCTTTGCTAGATGGACATACTGGCTTGTGTTAGTTATTACATATGACTTTACAAAGGAGGTGTGACTTGTCAGATATGTATGTATATTATATGTGGGGTTTGGGTTTGTTTTTGCTTATACTTTGTGAACACTAAGTAAACCCACGTTAGCTAATGTATACAGAACTATCACAATTTACTCCTTCATTTATCCTATCAGTAGTAATGACCAGGAAAAATGAGGTTAGGTCCATACTAAAAAGTCTGGTGCCACAAACAAAATCTTACTATGGGATTACTATATGCAAACAATACATGTAATGATAAAATGATTTATCTTACATGGCTATGAATTTTTCCCACATTTCTATGCAATGAATCAAGTGGCAACAGGAGACACCTCTGTGGGGGGACTTTGGAGATATTCCCTCGCTTCCTTCCTGGTAAAACTATTTTCATAATGACAGTAATTGAAGGGGAAACCGTTTTTTAATAGAGCCCAGGGTAGTAGTAAAATTACAACAGGGTTCCTTATTCTTCCCGACTCTATCCAACCCCTGACGATGCTACTCTTGCTGGACAGCTTGATCTGAATGTCAGTGTAAAAAATATGAGCATATAGATATATATTGTATCTGCATACAGTTATGGAAATAATATTTCTAGAGCTAGTGGTCCTTAAAATAATCTGAGATTCCCAAAAAATAGAGTTATATTACTACAGCAAAATTTGTTCCAAGTACATGAAATAAGCAAACCCACAAACACATGTGAGTACAAATAAAAAAAACACTAATTTAAGGATGCAGAAAATGGTAAATAAATTATTTTTTCTTATTTTTTCAAAGTCTGTACAAAATTGCAGCATGAACAGTGTGGAGAAGACTGCTGTGTGCAGCTGTGGACCCCTGAAGAAGAAGAGAGAGGAAAGAGGGTTAACCCCATCACCACCAGCTCTGCAAATGGCCAGTGGAAGCTGCACATAAGGCAAAAATGTGTTTCTAAATCTTTAGAGAAATCTGCTAGATAGTGTTTATTTACTTACAACAAGAATAATTCACTTCAGGTGACCTTGGGGCCCCTTAAGGCTTGGGGCCCTGGACAATTGCCAACAATGGTTCTCAAGAACTTCCTACTATGTACATCTAATATGATTCACAGATTTCTGAATGAAGTAGTGAAATTTGTTATTTTGTTTCCTCTGCTCGACAGGAAAACTTTTAAGTAGTGATTTTCTCTGCAGTTATGCCTTAAATTATTTAAAGAGTGTCCAGTATACCCATATGTGCATAAAGCAGGGAAAAATTGGAACTATTGTTGGGATTTTATTGCTATTCAGTGACTCGTATTATGTCTCTAGCAGCAATCCAGTGAAAAATTTGATGATAACACATCCAGCTTATAGCAGATGAAGCTCATTTGACTTTACATACTGGTTTGAGGCCATGGGACCAGGAGCAGAAATACGATTTGTTCAGTCTGTGCAGCTGTACAAGGGCCCTCTGAGACTAGGGGGCCCGATAATACTAGATGTGGGTGATGACTTCCTTTCCTCATCACATGACCTATTGCTCAGTTCTAGAACAAGAGTTATAAGACACATTCCTATGCAACAACTGTTCCTATATTTAGTGTTATTGACACATGCATCATTTCCTTTTATCATCATTTGAACTGCAATGTGAATCTATCTATTCTACATGGACAGTGCTTAAAAAGGGAACTCAAAATTGTCTTTCTCAGGGGTCCTTTGGTGACAATGTTTTTGCAGCTGATAGGTATGCTCAATGCTTACTTTATTGCAGTAAGTAGGAAATATATGTGCTGCTGTTTCTTTGTACTTCATGGGACAAGAATAAGGGCAATTTTAGATTAGTGGTTGACTGCAGTGTTCCTAAGCATGCTTAAAGACCTAAACTAGACAACCCTTTAATATAGGTAAAAATTAACATTTTTTTGGGGGGGGGTTAAAATGTTAAGCCCCTCCTCTTCTGTCTTTTTCGCCAAGATAATAAAGACAGACCCTATATGTCATGGATGTCAGGAGGCTTCTGGCTGCTCCTTCTGTGCATGCCAGATATCAGGCATGTGTAAAAGGAGCTTTTTCTTCAGTGGGGGGAAAAAATGCCCATCCTACCTTTGTGCAGTCCCGTCTATGTCACCCGATCCACTCCTGTGCAAGATCAGGTGAAGTAGGCAGAAGGGGAAACAATGGCAAAGAAGATGGCGGGCAAAGGATAGCAAGACAAGGAGGGACCTGATCCTGGAAACCTCTGGTGAGATCGACAGATGGTCGATGGTAAAGGTGAGTCTTTTTTTTTTTTACTTTACTTCCACTTGTGCGGTGCATGCTTTTGCACGCAGTCGCAGTGGATCACAACGAAATTTAAAATTGGATTGTGGCAAATCAGGCCGTTCTCGCTTACCGAACATTTAAGCAACAATGGCCTGTGTGTATTCGGTCGTCTAGATTGAATTTTTTGGGACCTGCAAGAGCAATCAGAGGAGCGGAGCTGACTGCACTGTTCCGAAAAGCGAAAAGCCACTTTTGGCAATGAAGTTGCTTTTTCTCTTTTTGAGGAAGAATCGACCATACTTAATCACAGGACAAAGTTGTTGTCAAACTCTGCAGTCTACAGCATAGTAGGTAAGAAGGGGCAACTGGGATTGGCTAACAGTGTTGTTTTTAAAGCAGGTCCGAAAGGATAGATGTGGTGGCAGAATTAGTTTAGATGTTTCAGGCGAAGAAGATTTTCAGCAAGTACAGAAGATACGATTTAATCTTGCCAAAAGATGCAGTACACTTGTCATTTAAGTCATTCTGTTTTATAGAGTGGGAAGAACAAGCTAGCGTCACCCTGCTGTGCTCCCCTCCCTTGACTTGTATAGTAGTCGTTCACTATCTGTGGAACTGTGTCGGGCGGCCGCTGTATATATTCTCTGTGTACACATTCAGTCAGATTCTCAGGAGATAATAATCTGACTTAGGCTACGTACACACATGCAATAATTGTTGTTGGAAATGATCTTTCATGTTCCTTTCATGTTCCTGTTCCTTTAGAGAAGGTAAGGGGAGAATGACGGAGCAGCACCCCACTGCACTCTCCTCTCTTCACTTTCATTATGATCTTCCTCGTCCGTGGATCCGCCTGAACTTTCAGGCGGACAACGGATGATGAGCGCTGTACACATGCTAGATTTTCGACCAATATGAGGCTCAGGGTCCTCTCCTCCTGTGTCACTGTCTGTATTCATCTGTCATTTGCAACCCCTATTGCAAGCACTATATAAATCCTGTTGATTATTATTAAAAAATAATAATAAAAATAATAATAATAATATCAGCCCCGAGGCAAAATCGGCTGAGAATCATCTGACGTGTGTACGTAGCCTTAGTGACAGCCATTGATCTATCCACAAATAAAAGAGGAGTAGCCACCCAAGGACACCTGACATCTTCTTTGTGCTTCTTTTGCCTATATCACCTGACCTCGCACTGTACAGGTGCAGGATCAGGTGATGTATGCTGTTGTATTTGTAAAAAAAGTGCCAATGTCACTGCACATGCAAGAGGCTCTGTGATCCCATTCAGTCTTTCCTGCCACTGAGTTAAAGACAGAAGGTGAGAGGCTTAGGCAATTTATATGGAAGGGTTATCTACTATTCTATATGAAGTAAAATTTGTGGTGATAGGTCGGCTTTAACTTGAACACTAAGAGAATATAAGAGAAAGAAACGCCTGAAATAAGAAAACAGACACTTTCAATTTTGCAACATAACACAGTAAACAGACCCGGTAAAAGTTTACCTGCACCTGTCTGTGCACAAGGTTTTCATGCAGACAAGCACAGTCAACGTTCACCCTGCTAAACCTATGAAATAAAGAGAAATATGAGGAAATACTTGAATAAAAGCAGGAACACAGCTAGGAGAGTGTTTAGACACCACACACTTGAAATTAAACTAGTTATTACTTGTATTTCTCTTGGGCCTCATTATATTCCCTCAGCAGGTTGGAAATTGGTAACATAGCTAAAGTATCCATTGCAGCAAAGTTCAAGAACAAAATGTGACATGTTTGTTCTGACAGTCGGCAAACTGGAGAGACTGTGTGGGCTGCATGTCATACTGTGACTTGTGCCGGCCCAATGTCATTATGAAAAGGAACACCAGATGTATTAGAAAAGCAATACTGTGAAATTCTTTCTTCTTTGATGTGTTGATTCTTGTAGCCGGGATTTACTGCAGGAATTCTTTGATATATAGCACCCTGTTATGGGACAGTGTGACACTTCAGACAAGTTTCACATGAGACCCACACGATTGGTTTATGCTTACAGTAGACCCGCGGCTTGTGAAAATAAACAAGATAACAGCTAAATTCCAGATTTTTTTCTGTACAAAGATTGCAGGCATGGACATACAAATATTTCAATAGAAAAATTGTTACTTGTGTGAAGTGTCATGGTAAGCTCATGTACAGTATTTCATAATGAATTTTTGTTTAGCCATCCTTAAGTATTTGAGAATGAATAATTCAAGTTGCTTCCTTAAATTGTAATAGGCAATGATAAATTGGCTGCCAACCCACAATAAAACAAAAGCTGCACACTTTAAAGCAACAGCCTTCAAATCCCTCCACAGTTATTGTCCCACTTACATTTCTGGCCTGGTAAAAAAATACTCCCCCAGCCGCTCTCTCTGCTCCTCCAGTGACCTACTAATGACGTAATTATTAATAACAGACTACTGGTCCGTTTGCACCTACTGCGTTGGGGTGACATTTTAAGTAGATGGTAACACCATGGGCCTGATTTTATAAAGCTCTCCAAGACTGGAGAAAATAGACTATTATGGGGGAACCTGGGTGATCCAGCAAACCTAGAACAGATCTGATCCAGGTTTGTAAAAATTTGACAAAGAATAACAAGTTATTTTAGGTAATAATCATTTTAGGTTAGCCTTTATTAGGCTATCTTCTCCAGACTTTAATAAATCAGGTCCAATGTATCTGTTTTTCTAAAGCTCTCCAAAGCTTGAGATGATAGTCTATCATATGTGAACCTGGGTGATCCAACAAACCTGAAATTTATCTGGTCCAGCATTGGAACATTTGCAATGTGCCAACAATAATTTTTTAGAAAACCATTCCAGGTTTACTGGATTTCCAATGTACTGTATTGCCATGATAGTCTACCTTCTTAAGCCTTGAAGAGCTTTAACCCCCCTAGCGGTAATCCCGGGTGGATTTTCCATGCAAAAAGCGGTAATCCCAATTCTATAATTCTGACTAGTGTCACTTTGTCCTTCAGAATGTATTTTTGATTAATTGTTCTCCTGTTACATGTAAGTAAAAACTCACAAAAGTTTGCATGCAAAAGCCCCCCTCTATCTATCTTTTTCTTGTTTTCACTATATACTGAGCCCAGATTTTGGGGCTGGCATTTGACAATAAGCTTAAAACCATCATGGGGAATCTATAACACATTTCTACTTTAATGTATATATTGTCTGTATTCAATTAACAAACAAGTGCTAATAGAATTTGCCCTGTACAACTCTGGATTTAAAGATTTCATCCTCCCATTTCAACCTGATGTTTCATCAGCTCCGGGTGAAGGACATCCCTTACATAAAATGTGTCTGTATCAGATGTTCCAAATGATGCCTTAACATTTATTCCTCAATGATGTCATCTTTTATCTGGATTTGTCCCTGTTCAAGGTTCACTATTTATCAGTCATTCTGTTTTATTCTCTCCAGTGTAGTAAAATAAAATAATAAAAAAACAAATCTGCAAAATAATACTGTAATCATATCCCAACCTATCATCACAGCTCTTACTGTAATCCAAAAACATGTTTTGTTATGGCATAATCATACAGATAGTAAGAGACACAACTTTCATAGTAAAAGCTTGTTGTGGGGTTTGGCGTCAGTCAGTAAACTGTCTATTACACATGTTGTCTGATGATAAGGTATGCGATAGTGACATGTAACACACTCTACCTGCAGTCCCTGTAGCTCCTGACCTATGCTTATCTAAACTTCATCTGTTATTTTTTTGATTTTTTCAGCGTCTTGTCAATCAGGATGAAATAGTAAGGGTAAAACGTGTGTTGTTTCTCTAAAATATAGAATGTTGCTTTCTCTGTAATTAGGTTGACAGCATTCACAGGGCTTCTGTATTTGCTAAGCACAGTGTAATACCATGATTAGGCAAATGTAAGTTCTAAAGAAATGCCTATCACAAAGAAAAAGAAGAAAAAAGGAAAACTGGCAGCTGTCCAGAACCAGGCTGCATCCACCCAGTATAATGTGTTCCATTGAAAGCCCTGTAGCCTCTTGGTGAACCTGCCGGCTCACTGCTTGCTAGAACAGGATTCTTCACTACAAAAGAGACACTCATAGATAATATGGCCTACTGTTTATCTGCAGAAGTCACGCTAAGATTTCACATTTAATTACGTTAAAACACTAATATTTGGAACACATTTGGTAGAGGAATTTAAACTAATGAATACAAAAATTGAATTTTATGCCTAAAAGGAGCAGGGAAGTCATTTGTCATGATTACAGACCACAAGAACACTAAGTTCACACCACCAATGTTAGGCTGCCTTGTTACAGACAAACACGGTGCAAGGTCAGGCATAATATCAGTGCATTTAATGGTATCAGTTAATACTAAGACCTTGTATTGCTGTGTATTCAAAAACAAAAGAACAGAAAAGTTAAATTTTTTCACAGCAAGTTACACTGAACTACAGCACTATTCACGTTAATTGGCCTACCCTCAAAATTGTGCTTAGACTGTATTATTGACATATGACTATGGAAGGGACATTAGATTGTGAGCGCCTTTGAGGGACAGCTAATGACGTGACTATGGACTTTGTACAGCGCTGGGTAATATGTTGGCGCTATATAAATACTGTGTAATAATATTAATAATAGATAGAAGTTAGAATGAGGTCCAGGTACACCTCCACCATGGGCTCGAGGTATGATATTTGCAATTCCTGCAAACTAATATCCAGCTTTGCCTGAGAGATTTTTTTTTAATGTGGACTGCATTTCTTTTAAACTGGCTAGCAGTCTTAGAAGGGCCAGAAAGGGGGCATTTGAATAAGCCAGGCCCTGTTTCCCCACTTGCTTTGTACCATCTTGTATTTGACCATTGTATTTGACTTATATAGCTGGCATTGTTGGCATCCTAAACAGGATCAAAACATAAATGAGAAATATAACTCTCCCCTGTTATACCCCGTAAAAAAAATCCAATAAAATCTTTGAAAATAAGCCCCTTACTAAAAAAAAAAAAAGGAGGACACATCCATTTGCCCCACCTTCTAGATTGTCAGCTCCTGGGCAGGGCCTCTCCTCCTCCTATGTCTCTGTCTGTCATTTGCAACCCCTATTTAATGTACAGTGCTGCATAATATGTTGGTGCTATATAAATACTGTTTTTTAATATTATTATTATTATTATTATTATTATTATTAATAATATTAATAATAAGGTCCGTGTATTAGAAGCTGTTGTAAGGAAAGCTGACCAACAGCATATTAGGAGATTGGATCGGTTAGAAAACTGTAGTTTTTAGATTTGACTGCTAGCTTTCTTGTTTGTTTTTATCAGGTTGTTCTCTGATTATC
>NC_092860.1:127321588-127323546 GCF_032062135.1 Pyxicephalus adspersus | reverse complement strand
ATATTTAGAATTTTCACAAATAATTTTATTAGAAATGTTATAATAACTCAAGATGTACAACATATTACAACATAACAAGGCGTGACTATATCAACTGAATGTTTTGAATGCTCTTGTAACATTCAATGGCAATTGGGTGGAGTGGATAGATGGTGGAGATATCTTTAAACTGCATGCAGAATAGAATGTAGTTGACCTCTAAAACATACAGGATATGCAGTCAACAAAAATTCCAATAAGAAAGTCAGTAGTCTGCTGTTGGATATTATAAGTCTTCAGGTCCCATGTGCTTGTAATACAGAATCAATGAGAATCAATGCACACAACATGTATCTTCTCTTGTACAGATCTGAAATTATTTTCTTTGTAGCCACCACTTTTGGTGACATATTTTACACACTGTGAGATCACAATATCTGGTATCAATGAATACAGATTTAGGCACCACATTTTATTTGTGTCTTTTTTAGCTGATTCTCATCAAGGCTGCACCCATTGCAATCATCGAGGTTGGAGGAAGTGAGCACTTTGTACAAAAAAATAGTTCATGAGTTTCTATTGCCAAATATTATGTACCAGACATTGTGGTAAAGGGTGACAGTGGTAAATATACAAAGCCACATTACTGGGTGGAATCCACTTGTGTTTCTTATGATAAGGATCAAGTGGTCTTAAGCTTTGTGCACATGGATGTTTTTTAATTTAGTCTCTGATTACATTTAATTTTTCTTTACATTTCAACATTAGGAATAAAAACTGTAGTCTCACACTAGTCTTTGTTTATTTGCATGGTTATACGTATTTACTATTACATTTTCTTTCTTTTGTAAGCCATTATTATTTTTTTTGTTTCTTCTAGTTTTGTGCAAAGTGCTAAGAGTAAAAAAAATTGATTATAGCAATTTTGGTATTACCTGCAGTTTTGGTGCAGCAGCTTTTCTGCCTTAGTACTCCCTGCAAGTTTTATATTCACCTTTCCACAATCTAATGAGATATCACCAACAAGATTTTGGTGCATGTCAAAATGTTCTGATCTGAGCCCATGCATGAACTTTTCACTCAATCCAATGGGGGCAAACATATTCTACCAGATCAGTGAGTATGAACTCTCCATAAGCATAAATGACGAGCATACATTGGTGAGACCAACAAACAACTTTGACAAGAGACCAAAGGTGCAGGTATACTTTAAAGTAAACCCAATGGGTTGCCATTTTCAGTAACCTATAGCATACCCACCAAAGTTACATTTTCAGGTTATTCAGCCTTTATTCTTTCTTTTTTAATACTGAATATACCTTTCTATATGGTAAGGGGAACAGTAAATCTATTGATTGGCCATTATGTTGTGACACAATTCCTGTGGTTCCTAATGTCAGATACTAATCTACATATGTTACAAATGTGTTGTAAGTTCGTTATACAGAAATAACAACTATACAAAAATACAGACTGGGTATTTATAACGTAACTTCCCCTTACCACTCTCTCTAGCACAAGCTGGTGTTTCATACTTACCCCAGGTTTATACCCTCTTTGACTGAAAACATTTACATTTTTAACTATGCAAATCCAGACGAACATTAACGTTTTGCTATACGATATGTTTAATATATTTATGACTTCTTTAAACCTAAAATGGACCTAACACCAGGGCAGTGCCTAGTCTAAAAAGCTCCCAGAGAGAGAAGAAAAAATAAAAATAAACCACCACTGCCTATAGTAACTCATAAGCAAAGGTGTTGCTAGGATTGGAAAAGGTCTGGGCTACCCCTGTGCAAACAAACAAGTACAATAATGTAGCAAACCACATGAATAGTGGGTAGCCACCGTGTGCTAACCTATAAAACATACATATGCCGAAATCCCTATACCAACACTTTACTAGCACCCCTGCATACAGATAACTTCCATCCCCTGCACACAACTCACCTGTTTCACCTGCACACAACTCACTT
>NC_092860.1:127319492-127320332 GCF_032062135.1 Pyxicephalus adspersus | reverse complement strand
ACCCCTTATATACAGCCGATGAGCACACAGCTCCCCTGCACTCTCTGCACCCCTTATATACAGCCAATGAGAACACAGCTCCCCTACACTCTCTGCACCCCTTATATACAGCCAATGA
The DNA here is from genome assembly GCF_032062135.1 of Pyxicephalus adspersus. NCBI lineage: Eukaryota > Metazoa > Chordata > Amphibia > Anura > Pyxicephalidae > Pyxicephalus > Pyxicephalus adspersus. The sequence goes on along the minus strand of NC_092860.1, from coordinate 127,320,214 downwards.
GCACACAGCGCCCCCTGCACCCCTTATCTATAGCTCACATGCACTCTAGTATCTAGCTCCCTTGCATACCTATGAACTGTTGCACCCATTTTCACACTCACCTCAAAAGCAGTTGGATACATACCTCCTAACGTCAGAAGTTTTGAAATAGAGACACAATAGAAATTAGTATCAATGAATATTTGGTGTGGCTAAAATGTACTGAATGCTGGGCTTGGCCTAAATGGTCATGGTGTCAGTTTCTGAAATGTCTGCATCAACATGCAGTATACACTGAACATATATATTGTTGTATTTGTACCAACAAAAATACTTCCTAATTAGTGTTCCGCTTTTTTTTAATAAAGCAGAACAGGGGCAGAGAGCAGCAGTTTATAGAGCAGGGAAAGCTTAGCAGGGATATCCTGAAAGTTTAACTTTGCTAGCTTGGGTAGCAAGTGGGGCCGTGGAGATTAGTGAGGGTGGGGGGCAGAGAGGAATTGGCATTTAGTGGGGGGGTATGGTGCTCTGTGGGGGTTTTGGGGCACCAGTTTACCAGAAAAATAGTAAACAGGGATGAAGATCTTGTGAATTCTGTTAACCACCTGAGCGTTACACTGAGGTCTAGATTTCTGTACCAAAAGTGATCCGTTTTTCATGAATTTTTTTTTTAAATTGTAGACCTGTAACTTACAGAAATATGTCCGAACAGGGGTTCTAGTAGATAATATGAATATAAAAAA
>NC_092860.1:127298690-127318519 GCF_032062135.1 Pyxicephalus adspersus | reverse complement strand
AGCCATTTTTTTTTGCCCGACCTTCGTACGGGCATAACGGCTAGGTGGTTAATAGGCAGGAAATGTGTACAAGCAATGATTGGCCAGGTTAGACAGAGCCGGCCAATCCATTATTATTTCAGGCCACTTTTGGTCTTTGCCGAACTATTCTACCATGTGAATAAATGCAGATAACTATTTCCAACACTCACCATTTATGAAATTGGATTTTGAAAGATTTCTGCCTAGTACCAAAATTATCAACATTTACATTTACTGTCCTTATTAAGGGATATAAACACAAATTCCCATGCACAAGAACATCATTAGTGGCTACCTGATGGATAAAACAGAAGAGGATCTTGGTTCGAAAAATTAAGGGGTGAAGAGGGAGGCTTTAGAGAATGCATGATCTTCAACCTGTCACCACTGCAGGGTGCAAAAATGAAAAATTGTGTTCTATAATTGATATGGCAAAAGCTTTCCACCCACCAATGACTTTAGTTCTGCTTTAAAAGAGGATAATCTTACCTGAATATGTAGTTATTCCTCCCCCACCAAATCCTTTAAATCTACCACTTACCTGCCAATGATCCACTGCTAAAGACATTTTCACAGAGACTCTTCACCAAATGTTTTCTGAGTGTGTACCGTATTTACCACAGATTGGAAACGGTGTTGATTGTTGGCCTAAATATATAAATTGGTCGTATGATACAGACAACCACCATGTGGGGCTAACCTGGCAGATATCATAATCTGATTGAATGCTGTAATTCATCAACTCATGTAACTCATGTAATCATTCTGAATCCTGGTCAGGCTACCGGGCTTCTTACAACGTGGGCCCTACTTGCAGCATTCCCTGGTCACATCTTTCTATCACAAGGAGGCAGTTTGTGAGAAAAAGAGAGAAAGAAAGACAGGCTTTTGTGGGGCAAGATTATTTCTTAAAAACTAATAAAATTGTACATTCCAAAAACTAGACAAAGATCTCCTACGCTAGCCCTGGGCTAACACAGGTACACTAATCTTATAATCATAAAGTGGTAATTGCATAACACATTGCAAGTGCATAACACATCAAATTTTGTTTACAGCAATGGTTTCCAACGCGTTTCACCCCACAAGGCTTCTTCAGGGAATTGTGAGACCTTTAGGGTTATAGAGTTATAATAATATACAATATCATCAATCTGGTATGTTTGAAAAGGTATGTAGACATTACCATAATTAGTAATAATACAGATTTTGAGTTAATTCTTTTTCAATATTGGGTCACTCTTCCTGACGGAACACACTATCTCACTATCTTTCCATCAAAATACTATCTTTCCAAGGCTTTGGTTGTATTTATTCTGACTGCATGGACTGTAGTCCTCCTTTTATTGGTATCTTAAGGGCCCCTGGGATTGCATTTAATAATATCTTCATATCTCCATAACTCCATATCCTAAAAAAGCAGAATATTGTATTCTGTGAATGTGTAGATATGTGTGACACTTTTAGTATCCAGAAGGTTCATGTTTAACATATCAATTGGATGGGATACATGAGCAAGATATTTGTATTTTTACCTTCTTAGATCTATGTTGGGGATAGAAGTTTATTCACATTTTGGAGATATATTAAAATTGTCCTGAACAACCAACTTCTATAAAAACATATGTCGATGAAAATATTGTGCTCCATGGGTTACATGGGTTACAATGGTTTTAAATTTCTAATAACTATGGTTCGTGACACTTAATAAAGTATATTTTCATCATTTTATATTTGGGGATATTTAGTATGTTGATACAGGCAAATAAAAGACTTTCATAGAGTATTTTGTACCTATTGGTATGGCACAGACAGCACCATGCAATACAGTATAGCCTGACAAAGGATTAGGTTTAGTTTTTTTCTCTCTCACCATGAACTTTGTGCAATGAATTACAAAAAGCTAATATAGTTTCAGATGATTTGCAATTGTATTTAAAAATAAATTAAATTATTTTTAATGAGTGCATAACTTTTTAATTGTATTGTTATACCAGGAGTTTAGTTTTAGGCAATATCTAGCATATGACTCCAATTAAGCAGTTTTGTAAGACCAATTGATAACATGACTTCCCTTTGCTTAAAAAAAGTTTTTTTCCCATGACAACAAAAACATTGTTACAGTTTATCAAAACACACTTGTTTTAACCTGCCGCAGATTAAAGACAGCCTCCTGTTCATTTAGAATCGATGGAGATTATACTGTACATACCAAATTCCTTCTCATGTACTGTACACATGCATGATGCAGTGTTTACTACAGGAGTATCCCTTGAGATATGTCAATAAAAAAGATCCTTTGTTAAAGGTATGTTTAATCATTCCGAATGTGTGCTAATCTGCTGGTGACGCAAGCAGTAAAATGTATAAAATGAAGGGCCTTGGTTGTATGTACAAGATTTACATAAGAACTCCGGCCCAAATGTCTCAACAAAAACAAGTCTCCAGTCATGCAAAGGGTGGCAACCATTGCTGCCCTACCATGAAGAACATGTTTGGGGTGTAAAAAGAAAACCTGCAAATGAAAAAGATTTGGCAGACAACACACCATACCAAAGAGTGGCTAATAATGCATTTCACAACATATAGCAGATGTGCTAAAGTCAGAATGTTTACCCACTTTGGATTTTGCTGTGGGAGGAATCTGGAATGAGAGCATTTTGCTTTAAAGTAAACCCAAAAAAAAGAAAAACTCAGCAGGAGGTAATGGTTTTTGGGAGGAGAAAATGTTTTTATACATTTACTGTCCTATATGTGCTGCCTTAAAGTCTCCTCATGTTTTAAAGTGCTTGATTCTAAGTGAAATTAGGGAAGTTGGCAGCAAATGAAAATTCTTTAAATTTGACAAATTAATCACTCTTTTTTGAAAAGCTCACCCACACTAAAAGTATTTAGTTCCCTTTAAGACTTTGGTTTTTGTTATCCACAACTTCTAGAGCATAACAAGACCGAGAAAGACCGTATGAGTGTATTAGTAGGTGAATGTATATGGGTGCAAAGTCCATATACAATCACAAATTATACATTAAAAAAATAAGATTTCTAATGATTAACATCCTTTGTATATGTATATCGTAAAAACTTTTAAATGGTTATATCTCTTATTTAGGTTTTACTTTTATAATGGGTGTTTTAAAAAAAGGAAAATAATAGAAAGTAAAAGAGATTGTAAATGTTGGTTCCCCTCTGTGGGTTTCAGTTTAATTCACCACCCCTATGAAACATAGGGGCCACGAATTAGAAAACCACAGACATCAAACACACTGCTGGGTAGAGAGTGAAAAACTACTATATATATATATATATATATATATATATATATATATAGTATTTTGCTGCTGCATAAGCTGTGTGAGACCTTCTAAACATATAGCAGCTTCCCAAAAAAATTGTGCACTTCATAGCGCAATATGGCAACTACAGTTCTCTTTTCCATCAAAACATCTAAAAATATTTGTTTGTGTTTCATAAAATGAAATACATATCTGAACTATATGGGCTATAAGATGTACTATTTATAGTATATTGCATAAGGGATGGGCAAAAGTGAAAAACTTAGGTATGGGTGAATGACGTCACCAACATTATATGTTGATTACAAAAACCCTAAATATAGTATTGTTACTAATTGCTGGGGGGCATCAGGTGGCTCTAGGGCCATGCCAAATGATAATTTGGAATTATTCAATAAATGTGAGGTTAGTCTGTGTTGATAGATTTCATCAGGTCTGCTTCATTTGGCAGTAGTTATCAATCTCCTTTACTCTGACCTAAGCAGTTAGAAAACACCCAAATATGACTAAATAAAAGAGTGTGACCATCACTTTAGTGGTAGATGTAGCCAAAGGTGGCAGAAATGACATGGGGTCCACCGCCCCCATGCTCCGCTTGTCTCCACCTCATGTCTCCACTGCCCCATCCACAATCTGACACAAAAGCACATTATGTGGACCTTATGGAACAGGTTTGTTCAAATATGGGCACGTTGTTTAAATAGATATAAAATAATGGTGGAGAAAAGTGCAAGAGAGGGAAAGAATTAGGGTTGTGGGGTAGGAGTTGCACAGTGTGGCATACAAGCACAGTTTGACTAAATATTAGGGAAGTTCCTTTTTAATTTAAATAGTTATCCATAAAAGATGTGCCAAAAATCAAAGTGCTTGCTTCTTCTTCTTGTAATAATAATACCTAAATAGGAAGTTGTGTCTACATGTACAGTATGTATTTGTGTCTTGATTTTAATGTAGTATTGTAATGTATTTTTAGGCAAAGGTATATTTTTACTTGCAGTGATATACCATTATGCTATACATTTACAAAATGCAGAGTAATACAGTATTAATACATGCCTTACTCTTTTTTTATTTCATATATTTTACAGGTAAAACCATTTTGATGCCACATATGCCTCATTTGATCAATAGCTGGGTGTGGGGCACACCGTTAACCTTAAGCCTCTCATTTGTGTTTTGGTAGCTGAGTTTTTTTGTAATATTCCAAGGACATATATTTTACTTTTAGAAGACAACCAAATTGTATACACTATAGTATAATTGACAATAATTGTAGACAAAGTACAAGCCTGAAAACAGTCATTCTAGCATAAGCCTGGTTGCAAAGAAGATTTTGGACACTGGCATTTGGTGTCTCTTTTGTGTTATGGACAAACGTTACATCTTTTTTGAGAATATGATTTCATTGGATTGGGCAGGAAAATGCCTGTTACTGATCCTTATAATGACATTAGAACCAAATAGGTCCATGCTTTGGGTGGTATAGCCAGAATAATATATCAGCGATGGAAATACCTGTTGTTGGAACTTGAGATATGGTTCTCCATTTCATGCCTTTTTGTAAATCACAAACATGTTGTATATCTATATTAGTAAAAAGTAATTTCCAACCTTTTGTATACCAGGTTCCGTTTTACATCTGAATCGTGCATAGTGGGAGTATTTTATCTGCAAAAATATACTGCCCACATGTATATGGAATGGATACTGGTTGCCCTTCACTTCAAGCCTCTGTATGAATTGTGGCCAGAATCAATACATCCCTATTGTTTTAGTATTTCAAAACTCTGAGACTAAATTGCTCCCATTTTAGTTTGATAATGGATTTAACAGAGCTACAGCAATGTTTTGCTTGTACACATATTAGGAACTCATCAGGCTCTAGCATGCTGTCTTTCCATTCCTATATTTTAAAGTATATGAGTATTCTGTCCAGTTATCCCAGAACATACAACATCCTAGCACAACTTTACCCCATCCCTGGTTTGGCTCTTTTGCTAGGAATATACTGTGCATTACCAAAATAAACTGATGTTATCACTGCCAGCTGCATCAGCCTTCTAAAATAAAATTTTGTGCAAATTCAAATATTATTCTGCTTCAAGGCCTTTCTATCACTTTTGGTATGAGTGTACAGCATATTCCAGACTGTTGCTGTATAGAGAGTTTTAAAATGCTGAGTGTGTGTGGGTAAGAATGAGTTGCCTAATGCATTAAAACAAACAAAAAAAGGTGGGGGTTGTTATTGTAAATGACTGGCACTAAAGCCCACCAATGTATACCCCAGCACAACAGTGTGAATCCAGCCTAAGAAAAAATGTACAGGTAGTCTCCCGGTTAGGGACATCCAACAAACTGAGGACACCTAGATACGAACGGGGCTTCCCTGCTCCCTCGTGTGCAGGATGGAGGCTTGGAGGGGCGGTTTGCATGACTTGCAGAAGAAATCTTTTGCTAAACACAACTGAGGTTGTGGGTGATCTTAGGGGGTGAGCTCTTCTACAAGCTCTTGTAACTCTTTAATGACCAAGAAAGAATGAGGAAGAAAAATGAAGAAAACGAAAAGGACCAGAGTGACAGAGAGACAAGATTATCATTCTGCTGCATCTTCATTCTTTATTTCCCAAACACAGGCTAAAGGAGAGACCTCAGGATGTCACTTATCTGCAGTAGAGCAATTAGGTCTCCTGTCTGCCAAACAGTGTGGCGGAACTGTGTAAATCTCAGAACTAGATGGTCAGAATTACAAATTCCCTTAATATGTATTTAATTTTTTAATTTCTGTCTGGAATTTAGCCTTAAAGCTGAATTCAAGGATAAAAAAAAATATTGTCATCATACAAGATATGTGTGCTTTGTGTGTGTCTTACAGATCTGGGCAATAGCATCCTAAAATGCTGCCCTCTCCCCTTGTGCCAGATGACTGGTCCTATACCCACCCATTTTGTAGTTTTTGTAAGGTTAGGTGCAGCATGGTGAGGATATCATTTCTACTTTCAGCAGGTTTTGTGACGGCATTATCAATAGGAAGAGAAGATTTAGCAGCTGTATTTCTGCTTTAGATAATACAGCAGTGATGACAGAAACTAGTTAAGAGTCAATGGTATCATATGAGGTCTATTTAGCACCATAATCCTGTCCTAAAATACATAGATAAAGCATTACAATAAAGCTCCTTAAATGCATGTCATTCTAAACTGAAATAGTAAAAATGTCACAGTGGTTCAAATAATAAATATACATTCAGACCTAGTCAGGTACCTCATCATCTGTGTCTTCATGAACAGTATTTTTTTTTTTTTAAAGAAGAGCCTACTTTTTACAGTTAATATAGAATTGTATTCTACATAGTGGAATTCTACAGATTTTTAAATTACTTAGAAATCTTTAACTTTCAATTTCATTTATTAGATTGCTTAGGCCACATTTTTGATAAGTATTACAGTATTACAGGATTTTCAATTTGCAACATTATAAATTTAATTTAATCACAATATAATAAAAACAAATTAATAAAACTGTTCCTGAGAGACATACAAAATCATGCAATGCTGTACACAGATACTGTACCTTCTAAATAGTGTGAATGTCATTAGAGGTCCAAATCACATTCTGAAATAAATATAATGAACCAAACACTTGATTCCAAATTACATAAATGGGGTCCTCCATAAAGACAAATCAGTTTACATTCTCTCACGCATTTCGCAGAAACAGGTTTGCTTCCTCAGGTGTACTGGAGGTAAGTGTTATAAATAACAAAGATCATAAATGTATACACTACTAAAATTACATTTTATAATTCAAAGAAGGTGGTGGAACTTAGCACTTACATAGTATATGTTCCAAAATGGATTCACCACCAAGAAACACAGCAAAGAAACTCTTTTTAGCCAGAGAGAGCATCTGCATTAAGGGAGATCTTAACCACGGTGGCCTGAGTGGGGGCCTCCATACTAAATGGCAATTTGCTAGACTGGATTGCTTTTAACTGATGTCAGGCTTTGTTACATCACTATATCAAAAAACATTTTTTAATATAATATTTATTTTAATGCTTATTGCCAATTGAATGTCGCGTATACCATTATACTTTCTTTCTTCCTTTATATACTTTATATACTTACACATTTTGTTTGAATAAAAGACTGATCTACTCTAAAATTCATTTTCATTTAATGTAGCAATGTTTTATTTGTTTGTGCATTTGATCATTATGTGGATGCTGTTGCTTTATTTGTTTTTACCTTTTACACTGTTTAAATACAAAGTTGTAAAATACTGGTTTAAAAGTAATAAATTGAGCTTTCCTAACTCACAGGAGCCATTTGCACCATTAACAGACACTTTAATTTTACCTTTCTAGCTGTCTCCAATGCATTTAATAAAATCTCACATTTTCACTGCAATTAAAAGGAACTGAAAGTTCTTGATTTTGGTCATCCCTACTTACAAAACATGGATTTGTCTTTTAAATTGAGGCAAACATGAACCAGAAGCTGACCACATGTAAGTTTGTTTCAGCTTTTTTTTTTTGTTAATTAGCTATGGTTTTTCAAGTTATTAGCAAGTCTTTAAAACATGGATTATTTCATAACATAGGAATGACTAGCAGAGAGCCAGGTGTGCTGTCATGTGAGTTTTTACATGTAAAGAGAACCTGTCGATCATACAGAATGCTCTCTGTAAGCCATTCCCTAAAGCTCTATCATTTCCTTTCCTATTGTCAGTAATGTCAGCTTAATAGGCTGATGCGTGCACATAGCGACCTCATGCTATGTACAGGACAATGGTGTGTCTCCAAAAACACAACTGTCAGTTATGCAAGCACACTCTAAATGAATACAAAATTGGTTGTTGTTTTGTTTTTCCATTATAGTCTAAAAAAAAGTTTGTGCACACCACATTCATGTCTAGCACTAGATAGGAAATGCAAGCAGTTTTTGATTTAGTATTACCTTTGTCTTTGTTTTCCCCAAGTTGGTATACAGAGAGGCCAGATACAGTAAAACATTAGGCACAGGGCCTACATAACGGGGGTGGGAGGCCTAGCCCAGGGGTGTTAAGGGATAATAAAATGTAGTAAGGCTAGAGGGGGCTGTGCTAGTGTGAAGCATAGGGTAGGAGGGGATTAGGAATAGGATGAGGTAAAAGGGGCTGCATGGAAGTGAGAGGCCCTGTTTTGTAAGAGAAAGTTTCATGCCCACCCCCACCCCTTTTATAGTTATAATTATAATTTGAAAGTGTGGTTAATTTTAGTGGTTGGGCTCTTGGAAGGCAAGGATCCGGTGTATTGGTAAAGTGGTGGAATTTGGCAGGGGGGATCCTCTTTGGTGGGGTCTCCCCCTTTATGGTGAACAAATGATTATTGCTCCTGAGGTGGTGCTGGACGGCAAGGTTATATTCAATGTAATATGTTTGCGTTATATAATCCCGGTTAAGTAATAATAATGGAGTGTTATGTTATGTTAATGTATGCTTGCATATCAAAAGTGTAAATGTATTTATTATTTAAATGTATTTATGTCAATAATTTATTATTGGATATTTGTTAATTACTTGAATGGTTAATTTTTTTAATGGTGTTTAAATAAATGGCTGTTTGCCAGCCGATTTAATTCCTAGATTGATGTTTGGGTGGGGGAGTGGTTGGTAAGCAGGTGGGGGGTCTGGGGGAGGTGGAGGTTCTGATGGTGGTTGTGAAGGATGGGTTAGAAAGTCCAAGCTACCCTGGTCATGTAAGTGGCCATTGAGGACTGAAGTTGATGACCCCAGGCTTTCATTCCCCAATTAAAAAACAAATAAAAAGCCACAGCACCAATTAAATCTTGTGTTGTGTTGTATATGAACCTTTAGAATATGATGTTATATCAACCAATTAGATTCCCATTGTTAAATGTCTAGCGCCAGATAGGAAATGCAAGCAATTTTTGATTTAGTATTACTTTTCTCTTTGTTTTCCCCAAGTTGTTATACTGTACACTAGAGGTTTTTTTTTCTTTTTTTTAACTCTTAGATTGTAAGCTTATTTGGACAGGGTCTTCACCTCCGTCTGTATCTGTCTGTCATTTGTAAACCTTATTTAATGTACAGAGCTGCATAATATCTTGGCGCTATATAAATAGTCTATATTATTAATAATAATAATATGATTTAAAATGCTAATATTCTCCATTGGAAATAGCTAACGATACAGAAAGCTGTGAGATTTTTTTTTATAATTATATAGAGAGCATGTGGGTTTCTTATGAAATGCCCCATAGACAAAATATCTAAAGTACACAAAAACTTGTTGATCCAACAGTGTTAGTTATTTCAGTGTGGTTCTACTTTTCTGTTTTGGCTGACAACACAGTGCTTTGCTGTACTGAAATCTCAACCAGTGTTGTCAGCCTCATGGCCTCTGATCTGTGCCTTTGTTCAACCTTGCTTATGCAGCTACTATGACTTTCGTTCGAGATTTAGTTCTAGGGTTCTGCTTATATTAAAAAAAGGAAATAAACTCCCATCATTTGCCTCTACAGAAAAAGAATGATGATTTTATTATTAATAATATTATTAATATTGTTATGAGTAATACAAATATTTCAGTAGAAGTAATAGTATAGTATAGTAGAAGTAATGAAAAAAGTAATGCTGGGACCTACTATAGAAGGAGAAACGGGAAGTGTGAGCCATAACACTTTAATCTAAACATACTCAACAACTGTCATTCATGTACAAATCCCCAGGGGAATTTAGCTGGATGGAATTGCATTGTGTCTATAGGCTGATGTTAAAAATCACAAAAAAATTCTCAAGAATTGTAAAAAAAAAAAAAATGAAGCATTTTGTGCTGTTATAGTTTATTAAATATACAGAAGCAAAGCAGAACAAATCTCATACATATATAAATGGCTTTACATGTCATATATTGATTAGATTATTTTATGTTTAGCCTAGGCTCTTTCTTTTTCACATATTAGCTGAGGATAAGCTTTCCTCTGATACTGAATTAGGTCTGACAGGGGAGTGCCTGCTGCTGCTGAATTGGTAAGAGTAGGCAAAGCAGAAGTTGTTGACAGTGATTCAAATACGCAGTCTCTTCTATCTACAGATTAAATTAGTGTCATATTTATTTTCCTGAAAATGGGTGGAGTGGTATTTCTGCAGCCTGCAAAATCACAGGTCCGCATGTTTCAAGAAAGAGAAGCAAAGCTGTAGGATGGATGGATAGATAGATGATAGATAGATAGATAGATAGATAGATAGATAGATAGATAGATAGATAGATATTTTTATTATTATTATTAATAAACAGGATTTATAAAAGGCCAACATATTACACAGCTCTGTACATTAAATAGGGGTTACAAATGACAGACAAATACAGACAGTGATACAGGAGGAGAGGACCCTGCCCCAAAGAGCTTACAATCTAGGAGTATAAGAGGGTAAGTATACAGCATGATAACAAGTTAGGGAGTAAATAGTACAACGATTTCACAGCACAATTGGTGGCTCATTAGAGAGGAACCTGCTCTGAAGAGCTTACAACCTAGGAGATAGATCGATTGATAGATAGATATTATTAAAAAACAGGATTTATATAACGCCAACATATTACGCAGCGCTGTACATTAAATAGGGGTTGCAAATGACAGACAGATACAGGCAGTAACACAGGAGTAGGGGACCCTGTCCGGAAGGGCTTACAATCTAGGAGATAGATCGATATATAGATAGACAGAAAACTCAAATTTAAAGGCACAGATAAATGCACTTTTATACATATGACATAATTAAATGTATTTTTTAATGAAAGCAATATACTTACCTTACCTTAGTATCAGGCTTTTGCAACCGCCGCTTGAATGAGGAAAAGGCAGCACAAGGAGTCAGTTAGTGCCGTTGCTGCAGTGTGAGAACTATGCTGAGAAGAGAAGAGAGTAGAGAGAATAGTTTATAATTTTGCTACTTCTGGTGTGGTCATAAACTAGGAGAGGAACAAGACCCTTATATCTTACTAAACTGCAGCAAAGAAAAATCAGCATTTTCAGAAGGGGGTGTGCTGTGTAGCACATCTGTGTATGTCTAAGGAGTGGATTGTGCTCTTGAGTTTAGCACATATTTGAAAGTGTGCGCACAAAAAATGCTGCATAATACACAGGCACCTAAAGGACTCTATGTACCTAGAGCAGTCACCAAAAACCTGCCCCAAATTCTCAGCCACATTGACAGCCAGGGCTGTAACAATTCAGCTGCTACCCTTCCTCTACACATGGCCCATCAAGAGATGGCAAGCAATACTTTTAGGGAGTAGGCTTGTTGGGTTTTAAAGGCTGCTACAAATGTGAAATTTTGTTTTTGCAGAGGTTATTCAGCTAATAAAGCCTCTTCAAATCTTAACACTTGCTTGCAGGTTTACTACCCCAGGCCACCTCCACATTTTAGCCTGTCCCCCACACCTATAAAAACGTTACATTTATACCATATTCCAGATATTATTGGACATGGGAATGAGGACTTGCAGTTCTTCTTCACCCTCATTTTCCGGTGGTATTTGGTGAACCCCAAATACAGAGTCACTGAGCCACAAAAAGTGGGTTGAATGACACTGGGCAAGAAGAAGAACAGAGCAATGCTAGATTCTTGAGGTTGTAGGGGACAACACCACAAAGTAAGTTTTTCGTCCAAGTTGGAGCTACGCTGCAGGCAATAGGATAGTGAGTGGTCACCTAAATAAATAAAAACGCATCAACTAATGCTCAGAGGTTAGCACTCTGCCCTTTGCAGCACCAAGTCCCAGGTTCAAACCTTCGCCAGGATACTATCTGCATGGAGTTTGCAGGTTCTCCTCATGTCTGTGTGGGTTTCCCCTGAGTGCTCCGGTTTCCTCCCACATTCCAAAAACATGCAGTTAGGTTATTGACCTTGGACTGTAATAATGACATATGACTGAGGTAGGGATATTAGATTGTGAGACCCTTTGAGGGACAGCTAGTGACATAATTATGGACCTTGTACAGTGCTGCGTGATATGTCAGCGCTATATAAATACTGTACAATAATATTAATTACACTATCCTAGAAGATACACTGCATACAAATACATTAGAAGAAGAGCTGTGTAATATGTTGGCGCTATATAAATCCTGTTTATGTATAATTATAATATTAATAATAAAAAAGAGATACACCTTTCTTCATTTATATGGTAAAGATTTTGTACATAATATATAGCTATTCTTTATGGTTGGGGAGTCTGGATCTACTCCAAATGCTATGCAATGGGCTGCCACAGAAAAGTTGCATAGGGTATTGCCATGAATAAAGTAAACTACAACACTGCAAGAAACTAAGTGTATTGAATACGCATGTCACAGCACTTTTATATATCAGGCTACTTTTATTTTGTATAATTCTATGTTTCTGTAAATAAAGCGTGGGTGTGGGACGCTCATATTAGATTTCACCCAACCCTCATATACAGTGTGTGTTTTGTTAAATTGCTATATCCATAGAAGAACATGGAAAAAAAGGCAAGGAAAAAAGTGGAAAAGTAGAAAATTCCTTACCCTCTAATCCTGTAGCTGAATCACAACTGACTGGGCCTGGACAATAAACAATAATGGTTGATATTGGGTCACACTCTCCTCCCAATCCTATGGGAGCTCTTATTATTTTGCTAAAGTGAAACAAGGCCTATCATAGCTTTGAACCTCGTACATGATTTGTTCCCAGGGCGATCTGGAGTTCACTGGGGTTAAATGAGTCTCTGGCTGGGCTCTAGGATACAAAAGTATGTCATTCTTCAACCACACTCTTTCTGATCTCATGACATAAAATGAGAGTTTTCTTACCAAATGTGTCAGCAGAGATAAATCCCATATGCTGGAGCCAATCTCACAGGAATATAAATCAAGGGAGTAACTTCTACAAGCCATATCAGGAATGGAAGGCATTGTTCATCCAGAATATGAACTAATGCTATTTGGTCAGGCACCATAACTAATGTCAGCAGGACCAAACTTGCATTTTAGGCGTCTGTAGGCACAAAGACATCCGCGTCCCTGATCACTCCAACCATCGAGCTATTGCATGTGATCAGTCGAATGGAAAGAATACACAGAGGATGGCAAGTTATAAAACAAAAGAGCAAAGAATATTATCCATGAAGTAAATGTGGTAATCTTAATAAACCGATTTAACACCATTTAGGGTAGATACAATAAAATAAAAACAAACAGCTCTTCTTCACTAATGCATTATGATTGCTAGAAAATTACAAGCTGGCCCAATTTCAGCACAATTCCAGTAAAAATTGTCATCTGTGTGTGGGGATTTCTGTTCAATGAAACAGTGCACCTGATTTATTAAAGCTCTCTAAGGCTGGAGAGAATACATTTTCAGCAGTAAACCTGGTGATACAGCAAACCTGGAATGGATTTCTTTAAATTCATTTGCTATTTTCTCACCCAGCTTTACTGATCAAAGTTTCTCTTCCCTAGGTTGGAGAGCTGTAATAAATCAGACCCAGAATAAAAAGTGAGAAAAATTTTCCCACCTCAATCTATATAACAGGTTTTCTATATTACAGTCTTCAGAGATAATAGGACATGATGACAAATCCCTCAAATGGACACAAATGCAATTTCATGAGAAAAGAATATCCATTAACCTAAACTCAGAAATTTCACTTTACATAAAAGGGTAGACAACCCTTTTATGTAAAGTAAAATTTCAGTTTTTTTTTTTTGTTTTTTAAAATAAAATAAAGGGTGCAACACCACCACCTAAGAATGAATGGGAGCACACAGCCTCCGGGCTGGGAGGCTCTTGGGTGCTCCTGCGCATGCCTGTGAAGGAGCCTTTTTGTGCAAACAAAAATATTCCCCAATCTCATGCATGCGCAGTAAGATCGGAAAGTTTTTTTTTCCATTCTACGTAACCCGATCTTGTGTCTGAGTTGGGATATGTAGGATGAAGAACCCGGAAAAAGAGACGAAGATGGCGGCGCCCGGAGCGCCGGCTCTGGGACAGATTCCGGGACGATGCGGGACCCGATGCAGGACACCCCTGGATGGACTGGACTGCCCTGCGGGATAAAGGTAAGTGTATTTTTTTTTTTGGCAGTTTTCAGTTTAGTTCCTCTTTAAAATTTAATTGTTGCCTGTATCCCAAGAAGTGGGATTTCCCATTACATTCTGCTATGATTCATCTCCTTTCCTGGGAGTGGAATGGTTAGCTCAGTGGTTAGCACTCTTGCTTGCAGCAGCAATATTGTCCCAGGTTTTAGTCTTGGCCTAGACACTATCTGCATGGATTCTCTCCAGAAAATAGCCTTGAAAGCTAACAACATATTACTATGGTACACAGAGGGGTGGGAGGCCCTGTGATGGGCATAACTTTGTAAAGTGCTTCATAATTTGTTACTGCTAAAATGAAATACAACAGGTACTCCAAAAACATTCAAATATTGTTCTATTCAATTGATTTGTATTTGATTAGTGTATTCAATGTATGTGTTGATCATCATTTGAAAACCAAAAGATCGTACCACCATACACTGATATCAGTATGTGCACAGCGGATTCCTTAATATTACTTGTAATCAATCAAAATGACTGCAATATTTACATGCAATTAGTCTCAAAAAATGGAGGTAATCATATGCATGATGCTCAAGAATTCAAATGAACATCACCTGAAAGATCCCAAAAACTCAATATATGATTGATGAAATGATCAAATGCACTGCTCTTTCAGATGTAAAATGTATACATGGGTCAACTTTTGTAATAGGCTTTTTGTTAGTGAGACAGCAAGGTGCTGGTTGGAGGTTTGATTGAAATGTACCCTTTTCTTATTGAAGCCAGTGGTTCCCAAACTGGGTGCCAAGGCTTGCCATGGAAAGTTTCCAAGGGTGCTGCAGGCACGGCTTTGTTTTATTTCATCATTCACCTGCTCCTACTTGGCATATTATAATTATTTGAGCACTATTAAAAAGTGTCTGCTCCTGCTAATATTGCTCACATGTAATAGCCACCCACAGCAGTCTGTCCCTGCTTTTTATGCCAGTGTGCTCTAAGTTATTTCATGGCACTGGGGTGGGGGCATGGCAGGAATTGTCAGCTACTTGTCAGCTTCCTACATCCATTTCTCCTGGGACTATGTAGAGTCTGAGGTCTGCAAACAAACTGTATATTTCTATAAATATTTTAATATAGAAATTGCTCACTATGATATTTGCAACAGCTAGGCAGCACTGGTGGCACAGTGGAGGAAGTCTGTTGCAAGGTGGAATTCAAGATGGTGATATCAAGTACATGCAGGTGCTCACATTGCTTGCATTTCTAAAATACATTTAAAATATGTATTAATAAGTACAGAACTGCAATGGGCCATTCATATCGACCTTGAATTTAACTTAATTTTCATCATAAAACCTCCACTAAATATAAATATCCTTAAATATATATATCCTTCTTTGTATTTACACAGCTGCAGGATGTTTTCACTTTGCAATAGCAATAAAATAGTTACTTGATAAAACTACATTCTGCTTTCAGCTCAGTCTGGAACTCCTCTGATCTTTGTTGTCTTCATGAAGCTGCTTCTTTCCTGTACATGTGTGACTCCAAGCAAGAAATTCATCTTTGGTGATGACATCACCTGGCAATCCACACTGTGACCAGACGCATCCTCCCAACTTTCTATTTTTTACCATGTTCTCTCCTATGTTTTCCATCCCCACCCACACCCACTCGCCTTATTTCTATGAATCCCTGTTACTATTTTAAAATTAATGGCTTCAGTTCTATAATTCATTCAATGTGCTTTGAAAATAATGCAATATATTTTGCCATAAGAACAAAGGACAAACAAGTAAGTGGAACACACTCTTCAATTTCATATTGAAAAGCATTTGACTTCTCTCCTTTCATATTAAATCTTTCCACTGTGATCTCACTACATACCATTTTACTGGAACAAGATTTGGCAGACATCACAACCCATCTATGATGTATAGCGGCAAAACAATACAGCTCGATCATGTCGGATTAGTTCCAAATAACATTCAGTAGATAAAACAGAGCAGTGGAATGGAACCATGGGTTGTATGTGCCAGAAAACCAGGGGACTACCCTTGGGGGCCAGAACGACCAAGCTTGTTAATAGTCATGGCCAATTTACTGTGCATGGCATTTCATCAGTATTATTGGTTCATGAAGCTGAAACATCTGAAAACTGAAAGCAATTTTCATTGTAAAATACACCAAGGTGCACATGTGTACTATGCTGGACATCCCAGAATCCCCCTGGCTGAGTTAGGTCATTCAGCAAACTCACCTTCCCCTGCCAAAGTTCCATAAAAACTGAGGTCCAAAGGGGCACCACATGTTCATTTATTTTTTTTTTTCTCTGTTAACCTTTTGAAAATAAAAGTTGATTGTTCACAGACATTAGACTTCAATAGCTGAAGCTGCAATTTGCACACAAAGTTTAATGCATTATCGCAATGTCCTTTATTGGACAGATTTCTTGGAAGTGTCAGTTAAACAAACAGTGACTCCTATCACCCCCACTCCCATCACCACCATCTCATCACCATGTCTCAGCTTGGTTTGTCTCTTTCCAAAATTATGTAATAATTAATTATTATTGATTGTATATGATTTATTATTAAATAAACTGAGTGCCCAATGATACTCAAGTTTTACAATGGTTCTCTGAAGAATTGACTACTGAGCTTTTCATGATCTTGCTGGAGAAGAAGCTGTACCTGAATACATACAGTGCATGGATCTACGTGCTACCATCCTACAACTTCCTTGGGTTTGTCTACCCACTCCATAGAAGGCTATGGGTCTTTACTGTAGTGGGAAACAATGGAATGTCAGTAAGCATGATTGTGTGAAGGGGTAGGGTGGGTCACTTTAGGTCAGAGAAGGGAGGGAAATAGGATAACTGTATGCTTCTTTTTATGAAAATACAGCTGTTAGTTCAGTGCACCCATAAATTCCAGTGTCCCATTTAATGCTTTATAAATTGGCAGGAAACAGATGACACTTTGTCATGAATATTCACTGACCTGGAACAACATTGCAGATTAAGTGTCCCAGAACCTGACAGGCACATCTTTTTTAAAATCAGTGGCTATACCTATGTATATAAAAAAAAAAAGATAAAGACTGGAACAAAGACTTTACAGAACAAATCAGCAGCAACAAACCTATAGGTAAAAAATCAGGCAGGCAATCAGGCAGGGCCTTTTTATTGTAGAAGAGACATGACTATGGACTTTGTAAAGCGCTGCTTAATATGTTGGCGCTATATAAATACTGTGTAATAATAATAAGAGACTGGCAAAATTCTTTCTGCAATAAAATAAATTGCCTAATCCCACGTTTTTTAATTTTCACTTACCTGTCCCTGTTCCATCACAGACCCTGCCATCCTCTTCTCTTCCGGGATACAGATCTTTGGCCATCTTGATTGGCCAGGATGACACTGGAGTTTATTCAGTCCAGTACCCAACATATTCAGACTGGTACCTGACAGCAAACAGACAGGTAAGTATGTTTTATTTCCAAAGGTACTGCTTAACACTGATTTTTAAAATAGGATTATACTTGGGGTGATTCCACCTGTGACATTCGTGGTTACAACAGGCTTCTCCATTAGAAATCATTGCTTTGACTCTTGTTCCTAGAACAAATGTAAAATTTTGAATTTCCCCTTTAATTTTTATTTTGTACTGATATGAAGTTGAGAGTGGTAATCTACAACTAGCACAGCGATAAAAACCTGGCATAGATTTTAAACTTTCACCACTCTATCCAAAATTAGAGAAAAAAAGTTTGTCTGGAGTTCAACCTTTGATCATCAACCCTAAAAGAAGCTGCACAGAGGTCAAAACTCCTAGAACTATTTAATATATAAACAATATGGGTGTACCCAAAATAATTTAGTATCATACATTACAGACACCAAGAGATTTATTTACATTTTGGTAGGAATTCAGTGTTTTCCCCATCTACCTCTCCTCCCACATGGCTAATAATTTCCTAAAATATATGACTGACCACTGACACATAAATGACCCCTTCTATGGGAGCCTGGACCAGAGAGGCATTTACATGCCATAACCTTCTGCAATGTTTTACCTGGAGTGACCATCACTTACTGCAAGTTGTAAATATGGACAATTTTATCAATTAGAAAAGCATTGCTTATAATTATTACTCTGATCAATGGCAGGTCAGATATAAGACCTTAATAAAAGTCTGTTGGTATATTTAGACATTAAACAAAAGTTACAATATTTTACTGGGGAGGATTTAACAAAGCTATAAAAATAACAAGGTATAAATTTATTAGTCAGAAAAAAAAAATGAGTTTTTAGAATATTGGTGCAAAACCTTCTCCATTGCTATTTGTACTGTTTAAACCTTTCACATCAAAGGGGTTCCATCTGTAACAAAGAAAACGATGGATAAAAATAGATTCATGGATATTTCATTTTGTAATGTTTTATTTACTTCATTTGTAATCACATCGCTTTAATAAACCAATAACCAAATTAATTAATAGGAGTTTTTATTTCTTTTTCTGATAAATTTAAAGCAGAAAAGATATCATCAAATCTGCGTTCTCACACGTAAAAATAGTAAATTTCATAATAAATTAGCGGAAAAATGATTTAGCAAGGCCACCAAGGTCGAGGTGTTTCGTAGTATTTATTGTAATTGTGAGAATGGTCCGAGCCTTATCTGTGTTTAATAGGAAAACACGCCTGACACCAGAGTTTTAATTATTAACTCTACAAGAAAATGACACAATAACTCCGTAGTATGATGCAAAGGGGACCTGATATATATATGTATATATATATATATATATATATAAATACTGAAAGTAAAAATCAGACCATTTTAATTTATTGAAGGAACTAGTACGTACAATTCCTTAGAACTCTTATGTCATATGTGAGATGATGAAATATTAAGTGTATAGGAACATGGCATTATGACTACACCAGGAGTCTGTAGAACCGGATGGACCAGGACAATGGACATCAGTAATTAAAGGGTTAAGAGGCCAGTGATAGGAGTGTGTTAGAGATGTATTTGAAGACTTGCAGTGCTGGGTTTCAGAGCACCTCCCTTCCTTCCCCTTCAGCCCTGGGTGTTGCTGCATGTTGTTTTTGTTGAATTTTTTAAGGTGGAGTACTTTATAGCAGCTGTGCCAGATGCACACCTCTCCCTCCCAGAAACCCCAAAACAAGAATGTGGTCCCTCCCGTCCCTCCTCTCTCCTGTGGTTAGCTTGTATCTGGGCCCATCTGTGTACTGGGCAGGATGCAGAACTGCTGAGAAGCTTGGAGAAAGAGAACACTGCAACTTGGCAATGCCCAAAATCAGCAAATCCCAAATGTGACAGCTATAAGGATGGGAGGGGAGGGAGGGGGAGAGAGGAGAGAGAAATTAGAGATAGAGAGACAGGAGAGAGAAGGAGAAGAAAGAAAAGGAAA
>NC_092860.1:127294637-127298647 GCF_032062135.1 Pyxicephalus adspersus | reverse complement strand
AGAAAGAAAAAGAAAGAAATAAGGAGAGACAGAAAGAAAGAGAGAGTCTGATTTATTAAAGCTCGCCTAGAGTGGAGAAGATAGACTAAGAAAAGAGGAAAAAGAGAGAGAGAAAGGTATAAAGAAAGAAAGAGAGACAGAAAGAGAGGGAGAGAGAAAAGAAAAAAGAAAGAAAGAGAGAGACAAAGAAAGAGAGACAGAAAGAGAGAGAGAGAGAGAGAGAGTCTGATTTATTAAAGCTCTCCTGGACTGGAGAAGATAGACTATCATGGGAGAACCTGGGTGATCTTGCTTTAAATAAATCAGGCCCATAGACAAAGAGAGAAACAAAAAGGGAGAAGTACATAGAGCAAGTGGGAGAGAAAAAAGAGTGAGGAAGAAATAGGAGAAATAGAAGAGGGATAGATAGCTAGATTTATTGATCGATAGATAATAGGGTGATAGATAAATACATTGATTTACTGAATAGATAATAGATAGAGAGAAAGAGAGCTAGCTACCCAGGTCGTGTTCTATTGACAGCACTCTCACCTTTGCAGCATTGGGGTCCCAGGGTTAAATCTTGCAGCAAGGAGTTTGTTAGTTTTCCCTACTTTTGTGTGGGTTTCCTCGGAGCACTCTGATTTCCTCCCACATTTCTAAAACATGCTGAGAGGTTAATTGGCTTCCCCCAAAAACTGTCCTTGGACTTTGGTATTGATTGTGGTAGGGGCATTAGGTTGTGAGCCCCTCTGAGGGAGGGTTAAGCTACGTACACACGTCAGATTTTTATCGCCCGATAATTGGCATCGGCCAATTATCGGGCGAAAATCTGCCGTGTGTACAGTCGGTGTCGTCCATCGTCCAGACGACCGACCTGCCGGATCCACGGACGATGGACGACAGCCGATCCTAATGAAAGGGAAGGGGAGAGCGCACAGCAGGGTGCCGCTCCGTCGCTCTCCCCCTCCCCTCTCCATAGAGCATGAACGGTGCTGTATGTACATCACCGTTCATGCATCGTGCAGTCCCTTGTCGTTGGAAAGGATCGTGAAAGATCCTTTCCAACGACAAAAATTGGAAGTGTATACGCAGCTTTAGTGATATGACTATGGACTATGTAAATGTAATATGTTGGTGATATATAAATACAAGATAATAAAATATTGTCTCATAGATAATACAAATAAGGGCACTGATTTCCTGCAGATATTGACCCTGACTAGGAAAGCCTGGGTATTAATACAGCGTGTGGTCATTGTACAGAACCTGACTGCGGGGTGTAATATATAAATGGTGATCTATGAGCAGGGTCAGCTGGTCAGGGTTTAATATTATACAATATTTATATAACGCTAACATATTACGCAGCACTGTACAACAAAAAGGGGTTGCAAATGACAAACAGATACAGATAGTGAACAGGAGGTGGAGGGGACCCTGCCCAGAAGAGCTTACAATCTAAGAGATAGGAGAGGATGTGAAAGGTGACATGGGACTCTGTATGAATTTCATATACCCCCCCCGTACTCACACACACTGATACCCCACTTACACCCACACACTGTAGTACATTGAGTCATTGTGGGTGACACTCCATATCATTAACAAACCATCTGGCCTTGTACCAGCACACATCGCATTTCACATATTTTGTAATCTAACCCAAAGTACCTAAAATCCAGGAATGGGTGACATCCTCCCAGCTCCGGCCATGAGTTATAGCAGAGGTTACCAGACTGATAAATCCTCCCCTATCACCTCCCTAAATAATGTCTCAGCTCACTACAAAGTTTGTACCCCCTAAATCTACAGCTACAAAAGTAACCCCCCCCCCTTACCCGGTGGCAGCCATGTATAGGAGTGTAGTCTGTAATAAATGTGTGGTGTGGATTTGCTGGGACTTTCCTGTATGGAAGAATAGCCAATAGAGGAGTGTACAGCATGGTGGCTCAGTGGTTAGCACTCTGGCCTTTGCAGCGCTGGGTCCCAGGTTAGAACCTCAGCCAAGGCTCTATCTGCATGGAGTTTGCAGGTTCTCCCTGTGTTTGCGTGGGTTTCCTCTCACATTCCAAAAACATGCAGTTAGGTTAATTGGCTTCCCCCCAAAATTGACCTTAGACTGTGATAATGACATGGAAGGGACATTAGATTGTGAGCTCCTTTGAAGGACAGATAGTGACATGACTATGGACTTTGTACAGCGCTGTGTAATATGTTGGGGCTATATAAATATTGTGTAATAATATTACAACTCTATAGTATGGATGTCTATATAGAGTTGCTGGAACTTGTACCCCCCCCATGCACAGTCCTTCTGAATGGGAGAATAGTCTATAGTAACTGGATGGCAATATGGGATTGCTGAGACTTGTAGTGCCCCTGGCTGCACTGTACCTGCTCTCCTGTATGGGAAAGTAGTGTATCAGAAATAAATGGCAATGTGGATTTGCTGAGATGTGTAGTTCTTCAGCTGTCCAATCCTGCTCTCCTGTATGGGAGAACAATCTATAGTATATTGACCTGGGTGTGGAGTTGCTGGGACTTGCTGTTACCTGACTGCAAAGTCATGCTCTACTATATAAAAGTGTAGTCTATGACAATTAGATGTCAGTATTGGCTGCTGGGACTTGTAGTTCCTCCAGTCGCACAGTCTGGCTCCCCTGTATAATAGAACAGTTTATAATAATTGGACGTGAGTGTGGAGTTGCTGGGACTTCTAGTTCCCTTGTCTGCACAGCCCCACTCCCTTGTATAGAAGAATAGTTTATTGGATGGCAGTGTAGAGTTGCTTTGACTTGTAGTTCTCCTGCCTGCACAGCCCCACTACCCTGTATAGTAGAATAGTTTATAATAATTGGATATGAGGGTGGAATTGCTGGGACTTGTAGTTCTTCTCCAGCACTGAGGGTTAGCAGGCAGTCCTCCTATAGGGTGGAGAAGGTGGGGAGGGGCGTGGCCGGCCGCTCAATAAATCTCTATGTGAGAGTGTGAATATTGCTTGGTCCTAGCCTCCACCCATACAAGCCACACCCAGTGGGCGTGTCCACCGGGCCCCACCCTGCCGGCTGTTGCTGATTGCCGCGGCTCTGCCCTCCCATCCCGGCCGTCCCTATGAGTCTCAGTCCTATCGTGGTGCAGCCACACACCGGTAGTGTTGGGATCGCAGTGTACTCCGGGCCATTTACTATCATCATCCCGGGAGGATTATCCATACCCGGCTCTACCTACCAGTAAGTTACCTTGCACTACTTCCCCCCGCACACAGCTGACCCGGCTGCGGGTTGTCACCGATCCCCTTCTGTCCCTGGATGATGGGACCCCGGATGGCTGGATGGAGGGGACTGGCTGAGAGTTTGTGTTGGCACCGCTCACCTGGCTGTGCTGGGCACCGTGCCCGGGACTGGCTGCCAGCTGACTACGGCCACACATCGCTCGCTATTTCCACCGCCGGGGAGGGAGATCGGGCTAACAAAACCCTGATTGATGAGCGAGCAACCTCAGGAGAGGACAGGGAGCCCTTGTGTCCCCCAGCCAGGGGCCCCGGCCACTGCAAGGCTGCTGGTACCCACTATTACTCCCTATACATTGTCCTGTGTCCCCATATCATCTGTCTGTATATATGCCATATCCTTATATACAGTGTCCCCATATTACATCTCTGTATTTATTATATATCCTTATTATACAGTGTCCCCATATCATCTCTCTGTATATATGCCATATCCTTATATACAGTGTCCCCATATTACATCTCTGTATTTATTATATATCCTTATTATACAGTGTCCCCATATCATCTGTCTGTATATATGCCATATACCTATATACAGTGTCCCCATATTACATCTCTGTATTTATTATATATCCTTATATATAGTGTCCCCATATCATCTGTCTGTATATATGTCATATACCTATATACAGTGTCCCCATATTACATCTCTGTATTTATTATATATCCTTATATATAGTGTCCCCATATTACATCTCTGTATATTTCACCTTTATTATATACAGTGTCCCCATAT